>NC_057798.1:688262148-688562148 GCF_018294505.1 Triticum aestivum | reverse complement strand
GCTACGTTTCCCAACAGTGGTATCAGAGTCAGGTCTATGCGTAGATGATATGCACGAGTAGAACAAAAAGAATTGTGGGCGGTGATCATCATACTTCTTACCACAAATTTCTTATTTTTATTCGGCAGTATTGTTGGATGAAGCGACCCGGACCAACCTTACATGTCCACGTTCATGAGACCGGTTCCACCGACAGACATGTAACTAGTTTTGCATAAAGGTGGCTGATGGGTGTCTGTTTCTCCAACTTTAGTAGAATCTAATTTGACTGTGGCTGGTCCTTGTTGAAGGTTAAAACAACAAACTTGATAAATCACCGTTGTGGTTTTGATGCGTAGGTAAGAACTGTTCTTACTAGAAGCCCGCAGCAGCCACGTAAAACTTGCAACAACAAAGTAGAGGACGTCTAACTTGTTTTTGCAGGACATGTTGTGATGTGATATGGTCAAGACATGATGTGATATACGTTATTGTATGAGATGATCATGTTTTGTAAAAGTTATCGGCAACTGGCAGGAGCCTTATGGTTGTCGCTTTATTATATGAAATGCAAACGCCATGTAATTGCCTTACTTTATCACTATGTGTTAGCGATAGTTGTAGAAGCAATAGTTGGTGAGATGGCCACGACGCTATGATGGAGATCAAGGTGTCAAGCCGGTGACGATGGAGATCATGACAGTGCTTTGGAGATGGAGGTAAAAGGCACAAGATGATGATGGCCATATCATGTCACATATTATGATTGCATGTGATGTTTATCTCTTATGCATCTTATTTTTCTTAGTACGGCGGTAGCATTATAAGATGATCCCTTACTAAAATTCCAAGGTATAAGTGTTCTCCCCGAGTATGCACCATTGTGACAGTTTCGTCGTGCTGAGAAACCACGCGATGATCGGGTTTGATAGGCTCTACGTTCACATACAACGTGTGCAAGATAGTTTTGCACATGCGGAATACTCAGGTTAAACTTGACTAGCCAAGCATGTACAGACATGGCCTTAGAACACTGGAGACTGAAAGGTCGAACATGAATCATATAGAAGATATGATCAACATAGTGATGTTCACCATTGATGACTACTCCATCTCACATGATGATCGGACATGGTTTAGTTGATTTGGATCACATGACCATTTAGATGACGCGAGGGATGTCTATCTAAGTGGGAGTTCCTAAGTAATATGATTAATTGAACTTAATTTATCATGATCTTAGTCCCGATAGTTTTTGCATATCTATGTTGTAGATCAATGGCCCGTGCTACCGTTCCCTTGAATTTTTATGCGTTCCTAGAAAAATCTAAGTTGAAAGATGATGGTACCAATGATACGTCTCCAACGTATCTATAATTTTTTATTGTTCCATGCTATTATATTATCTGTTTTGGATGTTTAATGGGCTTTACTATGCACTTTCATAATATTTTTGGGGCAAACCTATTAACCGGAGGCCCCGTGCAAATTGTTGTTTTTTTGCCTATTTCAGTGTTTCGCAGAAAAGGAATATCAAACGGAGTCCAAACGGAATGAAACCTTCGGGAGTCTTTTTTGGAACAAATGCAATCTAGGAGACTTGGAGTGGACGTCAAGGAAGCAACGAGGCGGCCACGAGGTAGGAGGGCGCGCCCCCCACCCTTGTGGGCCCCACGTGGCTCCGCCGACCTACTTCTTTCGCCTATATAGACTCACATACCCCGAAAACATTTAGGAGCACCACGAAACCCTATTTCCACCGCCGCAACCTTCTGTACCCATGAGATCCCATCTTGGGGCCTTTTCCGGCGCTCCGCCAGAGGGGGAATCGATCACGGAGGGCTTCTACATCAACACCATAGCCTCTCCGATGATGTGTGAGTAGTTTATCACAGACCTTCGGGTCCATAGTTATTAGCTAGATGGCTTCTTCTCTCTCTCTTTGATTCTCAATACAAAGTTCTCCTCGATCTTCTTGGAGATCTATTCCATGTAATACTTTTTGCGGTGTGCTTGTCGAGATCCGATGAATTGTGGGTTTATGATCAAGATTATCTATGAACATTATTTGATTCTTCTCTGTATTCTTATATGTATGATTTGATATCTTTGCAAGTCTCTTCGAATTATCAGTTTTATTTGGCCTACTAGATTGATCTTTCTTGCAATAGGAGAAGTTCTTAGCTTTGGGTTCAATCTTATGGTGTCCTTTCCCAGTGACAGCAGGGGCAGCAAGGCACGTATTGTATTGTTGCCATTGAGGATAAAACGATGGGCTTTATATCATATTGCTTGGGTTTATGCCTCTACATCATGTCATCTTGCTTAATGCGTTACTCTGTTCTTATGAACTTAATACTCTAGATGCATGCTGGATAGCGGTCGATGTGTGGAGTAATAGTAGTAGATGCAGAATCATTTCGATCTACTTGTCACGGACGTGATGCCTATATACATGATCATGCCTAGATATTCTCACAACTATGCGCTTTTCTATCAATTGATCGATAGTAATTTGTTCACCCTCCGTAAGATATGCTATCTTGAGAGAAGCCACTAGTGAAACCTATGGCCCCCGGGTTTCTTTTCCATCGTATTATATCTCTTTTATTTACATTGCATCTCGTTTACTATTTTGAAATCTTTACTTTTCAATCTATACAACAAAAATACCAAAAATATTTATCTTATTATCTCTATCATATCTCACTTTTGCAAGTGGCCGTGAGGGATTGACAACCCCTTTATCGCGTTGGTTGCAAGGTTTTTATTTGTTTGTGCAGGTACAAGGTGACTTGCGTGTAACCTCCTACTGGATTGATACCTTGGTTCTCAAAAACTAAGGAAAATACTTACGCTACTTTGCTGCATCACCCTTTCCTCTTCAAGGGAAAACCAACGCATGCTCAAGAGGTAGCAAGAAGGATTTCCGGCGCCGTTGCCGGGCAGGCTTACGCCAAGTCAAGTCAAGATTTGATCTCTCAAAACTCGCCGATTTCTGGCATCGTTGCCGGAAAGATCTAGGCACAAGTCAAGACATACCAAGTACCCATCATAAACTCTTATCCGTCGCATTACATTATTTGTCTTTGCCTCTCGTTTTCCTCTCCCCCATTTGACCTTGCCGTTTAATTCGCCTTTTTTCCGTTCATCTCTTTTCGCTTGCTTCTTGTGTTCTTGGGTGTTTGTGTGCCTATTTGCCCCGATGGCTTTACCAAAAAGTGTTGATCCCCACCTTAGAAGGTTGGAAGAGATTGAAAACAACGTTAGAAGCTTTATGCCTTTGCAGTTCAAGCATAATAATTTCTTCAGAAATGAGCTTAAAGAACAAAAAAGTTTTATGGAATACATGAATACAAAGCTTGATGATATGTCTAAGGAATTTTATGGTCTGAAATCTCAATTTTCTCAGCTTGAAATTTGGTAGGCCAAATTTCAGATAAGCAGGCCACCTTAGTTAATAAGATGGCCGCTAAACCGGAAGATCAAGACAAAAATAATGATGATGATCTGAAAGTGATTGATGTGTCTCCTATTAAATCTTTGTTTTCCAATATGAATCTTGATAAAGATGGGACTGAAGATGAGTCAACTTTAGCTAAAAGGCGTCCCAATGATTCGGAGTTTTTAGATCTTGATGCAAAAATTGATAAAAGTGGGATTGAAGAGTTCAAAACTTTACATAGCAATGAACCCACTATTTTGGATTTCAAGAAATTTAATTATGATAATTGCTCTTTGATAGATTGTATTTCCTTGTTGCAAAGCGTGCTAAATTCTCCTCATGCTTATAGTCAGAATAAAGCTTTTACAAAATATAGCATTGATGCCTTAATGCAATCTTATGAAGAAAATCTAGAATTAGAAGTTTCTATCCCTAGAAAACTTTATGACGAGTGGGAACCTACTATTAAAATTAAGATTAAAAATCATGAATGCTATGCTTTGTGTGATTTGGGTGCTAGTGTTTCCACGATTCTTAAAACTTTGTGTGAGATGCTAGGTTTCTATGAATTTGATGATTGTTCTTTAAATTTGCATATTGCGGATTCCACCATTAAGAAACCTATGGGAAGGATTAATGATGTTCTTATTGTTGCAAATAGGAATTATGTGCCCGTAGATTTCATTGTCCTTGATATAGATTGTAATCCTTCATGTCCTATTATTCTTGGTAGACCTTTCCTTAGAACGATTGGTGCAATTATTGATATGAAAGACGGAAATATTAGATTCCAATTTCCATTAAGGAAAGGCATGGAGCACTTTCCTAGGAAGAAAATTAAATTACCTTATGAATCCATTATGAGATCCACTTATGAATTGAATACCAAAGATGTTAATACCTAGATATATTCTTGTTTTTATGCCTAGCTAGGGGCGTTAAACGATAGCGCTTGTTGGGAGGCAACCCAATTTTATTTTGTTCCTTACTTTTTGTTCCTGTTTAGTAATAAATAATTCATCTAGCCTCTGGTTAGATGTGGTTTTGTGTTTTAATTAGTGTTTGTGCCAAGTAAAACCTTTAGGATAACCTACGGTGATAGTTAATTTGATCTTGCTGAAAAACAGAAACTTTTGCACGCACGAGATTAGTTTTCATAAATCACAGAAACGTGATTTTCAGTTGATTCTTTTTGAATAAGATTAATAAAAAAAGTACCTAGGACTTCCTAATTTGGTAGAAGTTTTAGGGTTCCATAAGTATTCTAGAGTTATAGATTGCTATAGACTGTTCTGTTTTTGACAGATTCTGTTTTTCGTGTGTTGTTTGCTTATTTTGATGAATCTATGGCTAGTATCGGGGGGTATGAACCATAGAGAAGTTAGAATACAGTAGGTTTAACACCAACATAAATAAATAATGAGTTCATTACAGTACCTTAAAGTGGTGGTTTATTTTCTTGCACTAACGGAGCTCATGAGATTTTCTGTTGAGTTTTGTGTTGTGAAGTTTTCAAGTTTTGGGTAAAGATTTGATGGATTTTGGAATAAGGAGTGGCAAGAGCCTAAGCTTGGGGATGCCCAAGGCACCCCAAGGTAAAATTCAAGGACAACCAAAAGCCTAAGCTTGGGGATGCCCCGGAAGGTATCCCCTGTTTGGTCTTCGTCTATCGGTAACTTTACTTGAGGCTATATTTTTATTCACCACATGATATGTGTTTTGCTTGGAGAGTCTTGCACGATATGGGTCTTTGCTTTTTAGTTTATCACAATCATCCTTGCTGAACACAACTTTTGGAGATACACACATGAATTGAAATTTATTAGAATACTCTATGTGCTTCACTTATATCTTTTGAGCTAGATAATTTTGCTCTAGTGCTTCACTTATACCTTTTTAGAGGACGGTGGTGGTTTTATTTTGTAGAAATTATTGATCTTTCATGCTTCACTTATATTATTTTTAGAGTCTTTTAGAACAGCATGGTAATTTGCTTTGGTTATAAAATTAGTCCTAATATGATGGGCATCCAAGTTGGGTAAAATAAAAACTTTCATATGGAGTGCATTAAACACTATGATAAATTGATACTTGATAATTGTTTTGAGATATAAAGGTGGTAATGTTAGAGTCATGCTAGTTGGGTAATTATGAAATTGAGAAATACTTGTGTTAAAGTTGGCAAGTCCCGTAGCATGCATGTATGGTGAACATTGTATGACAAATTTGAAGCATGGGTTGTTCTTTGATTGCCTTCCTTATGAGTGGAGGTCGGGATCGCGCGATGGTTAACTCCTACCAACCCTTCCCCTAGGAGCATGCATAGTAGTACTTTGCTTCGAAGGCTAATAAACTTTTGCAATAAGTATATGAGTTCTTTATGACTAATGTGAGTCCATAGATTATACGCACTCTTACCCTTCTGCAATTTGCTAGCCTCTACGGTACCGTGCATTGCCCTTTCTCACCTTGAGAGTTGGTGCAAACTTCGCCAGTGCATCCAAACCCCGTGATACGATACGCTCTATCACACATAAACCTCCTTATATCTTCCTCAAAATAGCCACCATACCTACCTATTATGGCATTTCCATAGCCATTCCGAGATATATTGCCATGCATTTTTCCATCATTCCGTTTATTATGACACGCTCCATCACTGTCATATTGCTTTGCATGATCATGTAGTTGACATCGTATTTGTGGCAAAGCCACCTTTATAATTCTTTCGTACATGTCGCTCTTGATTCATTGCATATCTCGGTACACCGCCAGAGGCATTCACATAGATTCATATTTTGTCCTAAGTATTGAGTTGTAATTCTTGAGTTGTAAATAAATAGAAGTGTGATGATGTCCATTATTAGAGCATTATCCCATGTGAGGAAAGGATGATGGAGACTATGATTCTCGTCGGGATGAGACTCCGGACGAAATAAAAAAAGGAGAAAAAAAAGAAAAAGAAGAGAGGCCAAAGAAGCCCAAATAACAAAAATGAGAGAAAAAGAGAGAAGGGACAATGTTACTATCCTTTTTTCACACTTGTGCTTCAAAATAGCACCATGATCTTCATGATAGAGAGTTTCTTATTTTGTCACTTTCATATACTAGTGGGAATTTTTATTATAGAACTTGGCTTGTACATTCCAATGATGGGCTTCCTCAAAATGCCCTAGGTCTTCGTGAGCAGGCAAGTTGGATGCACACCCACTTAGTTTCTTTTTGATGAGCTTTCATACATTTATAGCTCTAGTGCATCCGTTGCATGGCAATCCCTACTCCTCGTATTGACATCAATTGATGGGCATCTCCATAGCCCATTGATTAGCCGCATCAATGTGAGAATTTCTCCTTTTTTGTTTTCTCACATAATCCCTATCATCATACTCTAGTCCAACCAGAGTGCTGTGTCCATGGCTTACGCTAATGTATTGCGTGAGGGTTGAAAAGGCTGAAGCGCATTAAAAAGTATGAACCAATTGCTTGGCTGAAACTGGGGTTGTGCATGATGGGAGCACTTTGTGTGACGAGAATGAAGCATGGCCAAACTATATGATTTTGTAGGGATAAGCTTTCTTTGGCTATGTTATTTTGATAAGACATAAATTGCTTGGTTAGCATGCTTGAAGTATTACTATTTTTATGTCAATATTAAACTTTTATCTTGAATCTTTTGGATCTGAACATCATGTCACAATAAAGAGAATTACATTGAAAATTATTTTAGGTAGCATTCCACATCAAAAGTTCTGTTTTTATCATTTACCTACTCGAGGACGAGCAGGAATTAAATTTGGGGATTCTTGATACGTCTCCAATGTATCTATAATTTTTGATTGTTCCATGCTATTATATTATCTGTTTTGGATGTTTAATGGGCTTTACTATGCACTTTTATATTATTTTTGGGACTAACCTATTAACCGGAGGCCTGGTGCAAATTGCTATTTTTTTTGCCTATTTCAGTGTTTTGCAGAAAAGGAATATCAAATGGAGTCCAAACGGAATGAAACCTTCAAGAGAGTCATTTTTGGAACAAACGCAATCCAGGAGACTTGGAGTGGACGTCAAGGAAGCAACAAGGCGGCCACGAGGTAGGAGGGCGCGCCCAGGGGGGTAGGCGCGACCCCACCCTCGTGGGCCCCTAATGGCTCCACCGACCTACTTCTTTTGCCTATATATACTCACATACCCCAAAAACATCCAGGAGCACCACAAAAACCTATTTCCACCGCCGCAACCTTTTGTACCCGTGAGATCCCATCTTGGGGCCTTTTTCGGCCCTCTGTCGGAGGGGGAATCGATCACGGAGGGCTTCTACATCAACACCATAGCCGATCCGATGATGTGTGAGTAGTTTACCACAGACCTTCGGGTCCATAGTTATTAGCTAGATGGCTTCTTCTCTCTCTTTGATTCTCAATACGAAGTTCTCCTCGATCTTCTTGGAGATCTATTCGATGTAATACTTTTTGCGGTGTGTTTGTCGAGATCCGATGAATTGTGGGTTTATGATCAAGATTATCTATGAACAATATTTGATTCTTCTCTGAATTCTTATATGTATGATTTGATATCTTTGCAAGTCTCTTCGAATTATCAGTTTCGTTTGGCCTACTAGATTGATCTTCTTGCAATAGGAGAAGTGCTTAGCTTTGGGTTCAATATTGCGGTGTCCTTTCCCAGTGACAGTAGGGGCAGCAAGGCACGTATTGTATTGTTGCCATCTCGGATAAAAAGATGGCGTTTATATCATATTGCTTGAGTTTATCCCTCTACATCATGTCATCTTGCTTAACGCGTTACTTTGTTCTTATGAACTTAATACTCTAGATGCATGCTGGATAGCGGTCGATGCGTGGAGTAATAGTAGTAGATGCAGAATTGTTTCGATCTACTTGTCAAGGACGTGATGCCTATATACATGATCATGCCTAGATATTCTCATAACTATGCGCTTTTCTATCAATTGCTCGACAGTAATTTGTTCACCCACCGTACGATATGCTATCTTGAGAGAAGCCACTAGTGAAACCAATGGCCCCCCTGGTCTCTTTTCTATCGTATTATATCTCTTTTATTTACATTGCATCTCGTTTAGTATTTTTCAATCTTTACTTTTCAATCTATACAATAAAAATACCAAAAATATTTATCTTATTATCTCTATCAGATCTCACTTTTGCAAGTGGCCGTGAAGGGATTGACAACCCCTTTATCGCGTTGGTTGCAAGGTTCTTATTTGTTTGTGCAGGTACAAGGCGACTTGCGTGTAACCTCCTACTGGATTGATACCTTGGTTCACAAAAAATGAGGGAAATACTTACGCTACTTTGCTACATCACCCTTTCCTCTTCAAGGAAAAACCAATGCATGCTCAAGAGGTAGCAAGCAACTCCATGGACTGGGTCTATAACTTGAGGATTATCCTCATTGCTGCACAGAAGAATTGTTTCCTTGATGCACCGCTAGGTGAAAGGTCTGCTGCAGGAGCAGATGCTGATGTTATGAACGTCTGGCAAGCTCGATCTGATGACTACTCGATAGTTCAGTGTGCCATGCTTTACATCTTAGAATCGGGATTTCAAAGACGTTTTGAACGTCATGGACCATATGAGATGTTTCAGGAGTTGAAGTTAATATTTCAATCAAATGCCCGACTTGAGAGATATGATGTATTCAACAAGTTCTATAGCTGCAAGATGGAGGAGAACAGTTCTGTCAGTGAACACCTACTCAAAATGTCTGGGTATCATAATCACTTGGCTCAGCTGGGAGTTAATCTTCCAGATGATAGTGTTATTGACATAGTTCTCCAATCACTACCACTAAGCTACAAAGGCTTCATGATGAACTATAATATGCAAGGGATGGATAAGACAATTCCCGAGATCTTCGCTATGCTCAAAGCTGCGGAGTGATACGTCTCCAACGTATCTATAATTTTTGATTGTTCCATGCTATTATATTATCCATCTAGGATGTTTTATATGCATTTATATGCTATTTTATATATTTTTGGGACTAAGCTATTAACCTAGAGCCCAGTGCCAATTTCTGTTTTCTCCTTGTTTTTGAGTTTTACAGGAAAGGAATACCAAATGGAGTCCAATTGATGTGCCAATTTTTGATGATTTTTTATGGACCAAAAGAAGCCCCTGGAGTGAAAGAGTTGGGCCAGAAGAGTCCCGGGCTGCCCACAAGGGTGGGGGCGCGCCCACCCCCCTGGGCGCGCCCCCTGCCTCGTGGACAGCCCGGAGACCCCCCTGACGTGAGACCAACGCCAAAAATTCCTATAAATACAGAAACCTCCAGAACATATCCTAGATTGGGAGTTACGCTGCCGCAATCCTCTGTAACCACCAAAAACCAATCGGGACCCTGTTCCAGCACCCTCCTGGAGGGGGCATCCCTCATTGGTGGCCATCTTCATCATCCCGGGGCTCTCCATGATGAGGAGGGAGTAGTTCACCCTCGGGGCTGATGGTATGTACTAGTAGCTATGTGTTTGATCTCTCTCTTTCTCTCTCGTGTTCTTGATTTGGCACGATGTTGATGTATCGCGAGCTTTGCTATTATAGTTGATGTTTCTCCCCCTCTACCCTCTTGTAATGGATTGAGTTTTCCCTTTGAAGTTATCTTATCGGATTGAGTCTTTAAGGATTTGAGAACACTTGATGTATGTCTTGCATGTGCTTATCTGTGGTGACAGTGGGATATTCACGTGATCTACTTGATGTATGCTTTGGTGATCAACTTGCGGGTTCAGTGACCTTGTGAACTTATGCATAGGGGTTGGCACACGTTTTCGTCTTGACTCTCCGGTAGAAACTTTGGGGAACTCTTTGAATAGATGAATCTGAGATTGTGTGATGCATATCGTATAATCATACCCACGGATACTTGAGGTGACATTGGAGTATCTAGGTGACATTAGGGTTCTAGTTGATTTGTTTCTTAAGGTGTTATTCTAGTAAGAACTCTAGGATAGATCGAATGGAAATAATAGCTTCGTGTTATTTTACTACGGACTCTTGAATAGATCGATCAGAAAGGATAACTTTGAGGTGGTTTCGTACCCTACAATAATCTCTTCGTTTGTTCTCCGCTATTAGTGACTTTGGAGTGACTCTTTGTTGCATGTTGACGGATTGTTATATGATCTAGTTATGTTATTAATGTTGAGAGAACTTGCACTAGTGAAAGTATGAACCCTTGGCCTTGTTTCAAAGCATTGCAATACCGTTTGTGCTCACTTTTATCATTAGTTACCTTGCTGTTTTTATATTTTCAGATTACAAAAACCTATATCTACCACCCATTTTGCACTTATATCACCATCTCTTCGCCGAACTAGTGCACCTATACAATTTACCATTGTATTGGGTGTGTTGGGGATACAAGAGACTCTTTGTTATTTGGTTGCAGGGTTGTTTGAGAGAGACCATCTTCATCCTACGCCTCCCACGGATTGATAAACCTTAGGTCATCCACTTGAGGGAAATTTGCTACTGTCCTACAAACCTCTACACTTCGAGGCCCAACAAAGTCTACAAGAAGAAGGTTGTGTACTAGACATCATGGAGGTAGAAATCAAAAAGGAGCATCAAGTGTTGATGGTTAATGATACGCCTCCAACGTATCTATAATTTTTGATTGCTCCATGCTATATTATCTACTGTTTTGGGCAGTATTGGGCTTTATTACCCACTTTTATATTATTTTTTGGACTAGCCTATTAACCGGAGGCCCAACCCAGATTTGTTGTTTTATGCCTATTTTAGTGTTTCGAGGAAAAGGAATATCAGACGGAGTCAAAACGGAACGAAATCAACTAGAGAAGTTATTTTTGGAAGGAAAGCCACCGGATAGACTTGTACTCTAAGTCAGAAGATACGGGAGCTGGTCACGAGGGTGGGGGGCGCGCCCACCCCCCTAGGGCGCGCCCCCTGCCTCGTGGGGCCCCCGAAGCTCCACTGACGTAACCCTTGCACCCATATATAGCTACGTACCCTAAAACTTCTAGAATAGAAGATAGATCGGGAGTTCCACCGCTGCAAGCCTCTATAGCCACCAAAAACCTCTCGGGAGCCCGTTCCAGCACCCTGCCGGAGGGGGAATCCATCACCGGTGGCCATCTTCATCATCCCGGCGCTCTCCATGACGAGGAGGGAGTAGTTCACCCTCGGGGCTGAGGGTATGTACCAGTAGCTATGTGTTTGATCTCTCTCTCTCTCTCTCTCTCTCTCTCTCTCTCTCGTGTTCTCTCTCGTGTTCCCTCTATGGCACGATCTTGATGTATCCCGAGCTTTGCTATTGTAGTTGGATATTATGATGTTTCTCCCCCTCTACTCTCTTGTGATGAATTGAGTTTCCCCTTTGAAGTTATCTTATCGGATTGAGTCTTTTATGAGAACACTTGATGTATGTCTTGTCGTGTTTATCTGTGGTGACAATGGGATATCATGTGCCACTTGATATATGTTTTGGTGACCAACTTGCGGGTTCCGCCCATGAACCTATGCATAGGGGTTGGCACACGTTCTTGACTCTCCGGTAGAAACTTTGGGGCACTCCTTGAAGTACTTTGTGTTGGTTGGATGAATATGATATTGTGTGATGCATATCGTATAATCATGCCCACGGATACTTGAGGTGACAATGGAGTATCTAGGTGACATTAGGGTTTTGGTTGATTTGTTTCTTAAGGTGTTATTCTAGTACGAACTCTTTTATAGATCGATCCGAAAGAATAACTTTGAGGTGGTTTCGTACCCTACCATAATCTCTACGTTTGTTCTCCGCTATTAGTGGCTTTTGAGTGACTCTTTGTTGCTTGTTGAGGGATTGTTATTTGATCTATCTATGTTATTATTGTTGAGAGAACTTGCACTAGTGAAAGTATGAACCCTAGGCCTTGTTTCCTATCATTGCAATACCGTTTACGCTCACTTTTATCATTAGTTACCTTGCTGTTTTTATTACTTCAGATTACAAAAACCTATATCTACTATCCATATTGCACTTGTATCACCATCTCTTCGCCGAACTAGTGCACCTATACAATTTACCATTGTATTGGGTGTGTTGGGGACACAAGAGACTCTTTGTTATTTAGTTGCAGGGTTGTTTGAGAGAGACCATCTTCATCATACGCCTCCCACGGATTGATAAACCTTAGGTCATCCACTTGAGGGAAATTTGCTACTGTCCTACAAACCTGTGCACTTGCAGACCCAACAACGTCTACAAGAAGAAGGTTGTGTAGTAGACATCAAGCTCTTTTTTGGCGCCGTTGCCGGGGAGGCTAGGTAAAGGGCACTCACTCACACCCCGTCAACTAAGCTCTTTTCTGGCGCCGTTGCCGGGGAGGTGAGTGCTTGAAGGTATATCTTTAGATCTTGCAATCGAATCTTTTTGTTTATTGTTTTATCACTAGTTTAGTTTATAAAAGAAAACTACAAAAAATGGAGTTAAGTTTGTCTCATACGCTTTGTCTTTTTAATATCTTTCGTGAAAATGATGGGAAGGAAAATTGTGCTCAAGTACTAGAAGAAGAATTACATAGAATGCTTGGAATACAATATGTGAATTTTGAGCATGATTACAATGTTATTAGTATGAATTCCTTGAATATCCATGATGCTAATGATATGCAAAGCCACAAGCTTGGGGAAGCTATGTTTGATGAAGATGATATGTTTAGTCCCCCAAGCTTTGATGAGCAAATTTACTATGATGAAAGCATGCCTCCTATCTATGATGATTATGGTGATGACACGTATGCTCTAAAGTATAATGATAACCATGAAACTTGTCATCTTGATCTTAATTTTCAATCACATGATAGTTATTTTGTTGAGTTTGCTCTCACTACTATTCACGAGAAGAATTTTGCTTATGTGGAGAGTAGTAAATTTTCTATGCTTGTAGGTCATGAAAAGAATGCTTTAGGTGCTGGTTATATTGTTGAATTCATTCATGATACTACTGAAAATTATTATGAGGGAGGAACATATGCTTGTAGGAGTTGCAATAATGTCAAGTTTTCTCTCTATGTGCTTAAAATCTTGAAGTTATGCTTGTTTTACCTTCCTATGCAAGTTGATTATTGTTTCCATAAGCTGTTTGCTCACAAAATCCCTATGCATAGGAAGTGGGCTATACTTAAATGTGCTAATCATATGCTTCATGATGCTCCCGTTATGTCTCAATTCTTATCTTTTATGTGAGCATCATTGTCATCATCATGCCTAGCTAGAAAGGCATTAAAGAAAAGCGCTTGTTGGGAGACAACCCGATATTTATCCTTACTGTTTTTGTGTGTCCACATGATTATGCTACTGTAGTAATCATGTTTTTTAGCCATGTTTCAATAAAGTGCCAAGTAAGACCTTTAGGATAGCTTACGGTGATAGTTGTGTTGATCCTGCTGAAAATCAGAAACTTTTGCACCCAGTAAATTAGTTTTGTTAATTCACAGAAACGTTCTTCTGATCTAATTCTTTTTGCTCTGGATTGGTAAACGAATTTCTTAGGACTTCCTAATTTGGTAGGATTTTTAGAGTTCCAGAAGTATACGTTTGATACAGATTACTACAGACTGTTCTGTTTTTGACAGATTCTGTTTTCTATGTGTTGTTTGCTTATTTTGATGAATCTATGGCTAGTATTAACTGGTATGAACCATAGATAAGTTGGAGTATAGTAGATATTACACCAATATGAATTAATAATGAGTTCATTACAGTACCTAAGTGGTGGTTTTATTTTCTTATACTAACGGAGCTTACGAGTTTTCTGTTGAGTTTTGTGTTGTGGAGTTTTCAAGTTTTGGGTAAAGATTCGATGGACTATGGAATAAAGAGTGGAAAGAGCCTAATATTGGGTATGCTTAAGGCACCCCAAGGTAATATTCAAGGACAACCAAGAGCCTAAGCTTGGGGATGCCCCGGATGGCATCCCCTCTTTCGTCTTCGTTCATCAGTAAATTTTACTTGGAGCTATATTTTTATTCACCACATGATATGTGTTTTGCTTGGCGCGTCATTTTATTTTGTTAGTTTTTGCTTGCTGTTATTTATAATAATGTTTTGCATCTTTATTTTCAATAAAAAAGTCAAGGATAGCCTTTGCCATGTTTATTTTGCTAGTATACATGTTGCTGTTTGAAAACAGAAAGTTTACCGCTGTTGCACAAATTCCCTAGAAATGTCACAGCATGATATAATGTTGAAACTTTTTGCATAATGAGCTCTGATAAATTTACTAAAGTGGGAATTGTATTTCATAATTTTTGGAGTTAAGGAAGTATTGTTTCTCTTGCATTCTTTACAGACTGTACTTTTTTGACAGATTGCTGTTATGTTTGCATTGTTTGCATATGTTTGCTTGTTTAATGATTCTATTTGAGGATAGGAGTATTAAATATGCAGATGCATTTAGTATGCAATGTTGAATAATAATTTTAATGATTTGTTACAGTAGAAGATGATAAGGTTTCGCATTGGTTTATACTAACCTATCTCACGAGTTCTTGTTGAGTTTGTTGTGAATGAAGCTTTTTGAGAAATAGAGAAGCCATGATATGAGAGGAATTAAGGAGACACAAAAGTTCAAGCTTGGGGATTCCCAAGGCACCCCAAAACAATATTTCAAGAAGTCTGAAGCATCTAAGCTTGGGGATGCCCCGGTAGGCATCCCACCTTTGTTCTTCAACAACTATCGGTTAGTATCGGTTGAGCCTAAGTTTTTGCTTCTTCACATGAGTTGTGATATCCTTGCAATGTCATTTTATTTTGTTTTGCTTGCTGTTTGATTAGAGTAACAAGATCTGAAATTCTTTAATGAGAGAGAGAGAGTCTTTGCATAGTTACATAATTATTTAGCTACTCATTGATCTTCACTTATATCTTTTCGGAGTAGTTTGTCATTTGCTCTAGTGCATCACTTATATCTTTTAGAGCACGGTGGTGGTTATATTTTGAAGAAATTGCTAGTCTCTCATGCTTCACTTATATTATTTTGAGAGTATTTTAGAACAGCATGGTATTTGCTATGATCTTAAAAGTTGGTCCTAGAATGATGAGCATCCAAGTTGGGTATAATAAAAACTATCATAGAAAGTGAATTGGGTGCCATGATCAACTTGATGCTTGATAATTGTTTTGAGATATGGAGGTAGTGATCTTAAAGCCATGCTAGTTGGGTGATTATGAATTTAAAGAATGCTTGTGTTGAAGTTAGCAAGTCCCGTAGCATGCACGTATGGTTAAAGTTGTGTAACAAATTTGAAACATGAAGTGTACCTGGCTTGTGCATCCTTATGAGTGGCGGTCGGGGACGAGCGGTGGTCTTTTCCTACCAATCTATCCCCCTAGGAGAATGCGCATAGTACTTGATTTTTGATGACTTCTAAATTTTTGCAATAAGTATATGAGTTCTTTTGACTAATGTTGAGTCCATGGATTATACGCACTTTTACCTTTCCACCATTGCTAGCCTCTTCGGTACCGTGCATTGCCCTTTCTCTCCTTGAGAGTTGGTGCAGACTTCGCCGGTGCATCCAAACCCCGTGATACGATACGCTCTATCACACATAAACCTCCTTATATCTTCCTCAAAACAGCCACCATACCTACCTATTATGGCATTTCCATAGCCATTCCGAGATATATTGCCATGCAACTTTTCACCGTTCCGTTCATCATCATCATGACATACTTTACTTTTGTCATATTTCCATTGCATGATCATGTAGTTGACATCGTATTTGTGGCAAATCCACCATGCTTTATTTTTCATACATGTCACTCTTGATTCATTGCACCATCCCGGTACACTGCCGGAGGCATTCATATAGAGTCATATCTTGTTCTAGTTTCGAGTTGTAATTCTTATGTTGTAATCAATAGAAGTGTGATGATCATCATTATTAGAACATTGCCCAAAGAAAAAAAAGAGAAAAAAAAGAAGAAAGGCCAAAAGAAAAAAAAGGCCCAAAAAAAGAAAAAAAAAGAAAGAAAAGAAAGAAAATAAATAAAAAGGGCAATGTTACTATCTCTTTTTTCACACTTGTGCTTCAAAGTAGCACCTTGTTCTTCATGTAGTGAGTCTCATATATTGTGCTTCAAAGTAGCACCATGTTTTTCATATAGTGAGTCTCATAAGTTGTCTTTTTCATACTAGTGGGAATTTTTCATTATAGAACTTGGCTTGTATATTCCTACGAGGGGCTTCCTCAAATGCCCTAGGTCTTCGTGAGCAAGCAAGTTGGATGCACACCCACTAGTTTTCTTTTGTTGAATGGATTAGGGGGTGTCACAATGGTAGTTCAATGAGGGAGTCCCGGATTAGGGGGTGTCCGGATAGCCGAACTATCATGTTTGGCCGGACTCCTGGACTATGAAGATACAAGATTGAAGACTTTGTCCCGTGTTCGGATGGGACTTTCCTTGGCGTGGAAGGCAAGCTTGGCGATACGAATATGTAGATCTCCTACCATTGTAACCGACTCTGTGTAACCCTAACCCTCTTCGGTGCCTATATAAACCGGAGGATTTTAGTCCGTAGGAAGGACAACAGTTATACCATAGGCTAGCTTCTAGGGTTTAGCCTCTCTGATCTCATGGTAGATCTACTCTTGTACTACCCATATCATCAATATCAATCAAGCAGGAGTAGGGTTTTACCTCCATCGAGAGGGCCCGAACCTGGGTAAAAACATCGTGTCCCTTGTCTCCTGTTACCATCCGCCTAGACGTACAGTTCGGGACCCCCTACCCGAGATCCGCCGGTTTTGACACCGACATTGGTGCTTTCATTGAGAGTTCCTCTGTGCCGTCGCCATCAGGAAGGATGCCTCATCCCGTCTTTAAAGACGACACCATTGCTAAAGGAGCTTCGACTATTGGCCAAACTCTCCGGCTAGGCGGTTTCCTTATGACCGCCTGTCCGGCCGCCGCGCCGACGATGACTTCTCGGGTCATCGAAAGCAATCTTCACGTTAGCTTGGAACTCGCCGAGCAGTTAGATCCAATGGAGCTCTCTTCCTTAAATGAGATCTTGGATCGCATCGCCGCCCTGGGAGTCGCTACGGACTACGATCAGATTGGGCCTAAACCCGATCTGAGAGAGAACAACTATCCCCAGGTTACCCACCACGTTGCTGTGGTTGAGAAACAATACGGCGACCCTTCCTCTATTTTAAGGACTAGCTATGTCCGGATTCCTGATCCCTCCATGCCGGATTCCCGCGGAGGGGAGGACGTCACTCAAGCCCTGAACCTAAAGTCAGGCAGCGGGCTAGATTCATTGGACAACATCCAAGAACCCAAGCTTCCAAATTCGGAAACTTCTTGGCCCCTGAGTCTTAGATTGGACGGGGTTCCGAATTTAATCCCGCCCGCCCACCCAAACATAAGAGATCTATCCCAAATCCGGCAAGAGCCCGCAGAAACAGTACACCATTACTGGGCCAGATTCCTCCTGGTTATGAACAGGATAAAGGACTGCCGCGAGGAGGACGCAATTTCATTCTTCTTCAATAATTGCACAGACAAGGGAATCCTTAACGCCGTAAGTCGTTGTGAAATTACACGCTTCGCTGACTTGGCGTCCATAGTACGAAAGTACTATGCGATGGAAAGCGCCTGGAAAACCGAAATCAAATTTTGGGACAATCCGGCCCTGAATACAACCCTAGTCCGAAATAAAAGGGTGCATTATCGCCAGACACCTGGGTTAAACACCAAAAAGCAAAAACCCTCTATAAGGCATGGAACCGTACTGGAAGGATGGCTCAATGGACCCTGCAAAATTCATAGTACAGAGGGCGCCACTCCAACTCATAGCCTTAGAGCATGTTGGATACTACGGCAGGTGGCCAAAAGTGGCGAAGAGCTTCTGACTCCAGAGCACCAGCCCAAGGATACCAGTACGGTATTAACAGTCTTCGAGACTTTCACATCAAATAATATGCGGAAATGAACACTCCGCAGCCTTGCCGAAGTCTACCAAGTAGCAACAATAAACCCATGGAGTGACACGACTATTACCTTTAATGCCAGTGACGAACCTAAATTCCGAACAACTCGAGCACCAGCCGCATTGGTCCTCAGTCCAATAGTGGACGGCTTTCGCCTTACCAGGGTACTCATGGACGGTGGCAGCGGATTGAAGCTCATTTACGAGGAAACCCTCCAAAAAATGGAAATAGACTGGAGCCGCATTGAGCGAAGCAGCACAACCTTTAGAGGAATAATCCCCAGTCGGGAAGCATGTTGTACTGGAAAAATCACACTGGATGTGGTGTTCGGCACGCCGGATAATTACAGGTCCGAGGAGGTCACGTTCCAAGTGGCCCCGTTCAGCAGCGGATATCACGCTCTATTAGGACGAGAGGCATTCATAATTTTCCAAGCTATACCCCATTACGGGTACATGAAGCTCAAAATGCCCGGGCCCAACGGATTCATCACTCTTGCTAGTGACCCGGACATAGCACTCCGCGCCGAAAACAAGACAACCACACTGGCCCTTGAGGCACTATCCGAAGCCCTAGCAGCCGAGGAACTCTCTGCGCTGCGCTCCATGGTGAATAGGGACGATGTGATACTCGATAAGAGATCCAAGTCCACCTCCTTTAAACCAGCGGACGAAATAGTCAAATTCCAAGACCATCCAACGGACCCTACAAAAACGGCCTCCATCGGCGCATAATTAAACCCTGATGTAGATGCCACACTACGAGAATTCCTACGCAAAAATTGGGCATTTTTTCCTGGCACCCTTCAGACATGCCAGGAATCCCACGCCGGTTGGCCGAGCACAGCCTAAACATCCTAAAAGGATTCAAGCCAGTCAAATAGGCTCTTCGGCGTTTCTCCGAACCCAAGAGACAGGCCATGGGAGAGGAGCTAGCCAAACTATTGGAGGCCGGATTCATTAGAGAAATAAAACATCCGGACTGGCTAGCAAACCTGGTGATGGTACCAAAGAAGGACAAATCCTGGCGCCTATGCGTCGATTTCAAGGACCTTAACAAGGCTTGCCCAAAGGATCCCTTCCCCCTCCCCCGCATCGATCAAATTATCGACGCTACTGCAGGACACGATTCATTGTGCTTCCTCAACGCATACTCCTGCTACCACCAAATTAAGATGGCAGAACCCGACCAAGCCGCAACGACATTCATCACCCCATACGGCCCATTCTGCTTCAACACAATGCCCTTTGGGCTCAAAAACACCGGCGCAACATATCAGCGCATGATTCAGACATGTCTGGCAAACCAGATCGACAAAACAGTGGAGGCATACGTATATGATGTGGTCGTCAAAACCAAGCACGTCGAAACTTTAGTAGACGATTTGAGGCTCACACTCGATAATCTCCGAACATACGACATTAAGCTTAACCCGGAAAATGTGTTTTCGGCGTACCAGTCAGAAAGCTCTTGGGCTTCATTATATCCGGTAGAGGAATTGAAGCAAACCCAGCCAAGATCCGAGCTCTGTCACAATTGGATATCCCAAAGGACCTCAAACAAATACAAAAATTGACGGGATCCGTGGCGGCTTTAAGCCGCTTTATCTCCCGTTTAGGAGAAAAGGCATTACCCCTTTATCGCCTCCTCCGACGCACCGAACACTTCAAGTGGACGGATGCCTCCACAGCCGGACTCGAAGAAATAAAAGCCATATTGGCAACAAATCCGGTCCTGGCCGCGCCCAACATGGGCGAACCAATGCTATTATATATCGCGGTAACTCATCAAGTTGTGAGCGCGGTACTCATTGTCGAACGAGAAAAGGACGGACACAAGTTCCCCCTACAAAAACCAGTTTACTACGTGTCCATTGTCCTAACTCCATGCAAGTCACGGTACCCGCATTATCAAAAGATAGCGTACGTGGTGTTCATGGAATCCCGGAAGCTGCGACACTACTTTCAAGAGTGTTCGATAATAGTAGCCTCTAAGTACCTCTTAATGAAATTATGAACAACCGCAACGCGATGGGCCGGATTGCTAAATGGGCCATTGAGTTCCTCCCGTTCGACATAATCTATAAGCCACGGCGAGCTATTAAGTCGCAAGTTTTGGCCGACTTCGTCGCCGAATGGACTGAAGCCGAACTCCCTAAAGAGTATGGTGCATATTCCAACTGGATCATGCACTTCGACGGCTCCAAAATGTTGGCTGGTCTGGGGGCTGGCGTCGTTCTGACGTCCCCTACCAGAGATACAGTTCAATACGTACTCCAGATAATGTATACGGACTCCAATAATGCAGCCGAATATGAGGCCCTTCTACATGGCCTACGGATGGCAGTCTCCATGGGTATTCAATGCCTAGAGGTGCGCGGCGATTTGAACCTCGCGATATCCCAAATAAATGGAGACTTCGATGCCAAGCATCCGAAAATGGCAGCTTATCGCAACGCCGTACTAAAAATGTCAGCTCGGTTTTAGGGGCTCGAATTTCACCATATAGCCCGGGATAACAACCAGGCAGCAGACGTATTGGCACGCATTGGCGCAAAGCCCGATGCCGTCCCTCCCAACATCTTCCTAGAGAGGTTATTCAAGCCATCCGTACTATGGGAGGGGGAGTCCGGAAATAACAACCCGGACCCAACCGCACTGCCCGACACTGAACATTCTGACACAATTGGTGGTCCTGCCAACGAAGTAACATCCTCAGCCCACGTAATAATGGCAGTCATCGCCCCGTGGACGGAACCATTCCTAGCCTACCTAACCAGGCAGGAACGTCCCGAGGACCAAAACGAGGCCCGCTGCATAATACGGCGATCCAAAGCCTATAAGGTCCATGAGGGAGAGGTTTACAAGAAAAGCACAACTGGAGTCCTTCAAAGGTGTATCTCCGAAGAGGAAGGGCGGAACCTTCTAGCTGAAATTCATGCCGGACTTGGCGGGCACCATGCCGCAGCCCGGGCTCTTGTAGGCAAGGCCTTCCGTAAAGGATTTTATTGGCCAACGGTCTGGGCAGATGCTCAGGACTTAGTCCAACGATGTGTCGGTTGCCAGCTCTTTGCTAATCAAAGCCACATGCCACCCACCGCCCTCAAAACTATACCCATAACCTGGCCCTTCGCGGTCTGGGGGCTTGACATGGTTGGACCCCTTAAAGGAGGAACCCACAAGCAAAAATACCTACTGGTCATGGTGGATAAATTCACCAAATGGATAGAGGCCAAACCTGTTAAGACGGCCGAATCCGGACCGGTGATAGACTTCATATCAGTGGTCGTACACCGTTACGGCGTCCCCCATAGCATCATCATTGATAATGGCACGAACTTTATGGCCGATGAGGTTAAACTCTAGTGCAAAAACATGGGCATCAAGCTCGACTATGCTTCAGTCTATCACCCTCAAACTAACGGTCAAGTCGAGCGAGTAAATGGTCTAATCATGAGCGGCATCAAACCCAGACTAGTGCGGTCCCTCAAGGCATCTAACACGCACTGGGTAAAGGAGCTCGACTCCGTACTCTGGGGGCTGCGGACCACGCCGAATCGCACTACCGGATTCACACCATTCTTTATGGTATATGGCGCAGAGGCAGTTCTGCCCTGTGACATAATTCATGACTCACCTCGCGTGCGCATGTACGGAGAAAGAGAAGCCGAGCTCGACTGGCAGGACAGTTTGGACGCATTGGAGGAGGAGCGTGACGTGGCAAAAGCCCGTTCCGCATTCTATCAACAGCAAGCTCGAAGATATCAAAGCAGAGAAGTACGGGCCAAAACTTACAACGTTGGCGAGTTAGTTCTACGCCTGCCGGACAAGAAAAAGGAAAAACTCAAGCCCAAATGGGAAGGTCCCTTTGTCATCGACCAAGTCCTTACTGGTGGAGCATACCGTCTGCGAGATGCATCGGATAACCGACTCGAGCCGAACCCATGGAACGCAGCCCGTCTCCGAAGAGTCTACGCCTAGCGCCGGATTCTAAGTTCGTCTCTTTCCTCCGTCTATATTTTACATATTAGTTGTCTTCTGTTTTTCTCCTTCTCCCTCCTTTCCTATTACAGCCTTTGAAATCTTGTTCGCGCATTGTTCGCGCACAATTGACGCGCTATCTGCGCTCATTATACCTGGGGGCTTCTTTAACAGAAGCTTATTTATACGGGCTTCATGCCCAACACGTGTGTCACACTTCCGCATGTACCTTTATTCACCATTATATGCATCGATATGACTTCAGTTTTGGCCAAGCTGGGTTGCCTGGCTCCTGTGCTTACCCCTACGTTCCCGATTGTTCGGCTAGGTGGTAAAGGGAGCACCTCTGCGATTGTTACTGCCGGGTCAGCCGGATGTGTACCTCAGACTGGGTGAAGCCTAAAGCTAGCGTTCTTAAGGGAGTATTCGGTCGGTGAACTAAAAGACGATTTCTTATCTATTTATTTATCTGCCCCTAGATGTTTTTCTGCTTTTTTCGCAGTCCGGACATGCACTTTAGGCCATGCCTCCCAGGGAAAGGAACCCCTAACAGAACTATTCTCCCTGGAAGATGTTTCTTACTAACCATGTAATATAACATAACTAGTTGGGCACTTGTCTGATAAAGCACTAATGACCCCTACGCCTGGTCTCCACGCATGCCCCGGTTCTTATATAACCGCGAGGGTATTCGGACACACTCCGGACTATTGGGTCCCGAGGTTGAAGCGAAAAGGTCCGCTATGACAAACGATCTACAATCCGGCTAGAAGGCATTTTACATGTCATCTTAAATTACATAGTCAACTTGACTGGGCATATTCCTCTTCAATGCAATCCAGCAGGCTGTCTAGTTTACAGTCCTGTTGGGAATACTTTGCGGCCAATTCTACTTGGCCGTACACTAAGCTCACAGGGATCTCCTTCCCGTCGGACCCCGCAGGTCCGACGTTGGCCATGTGGTTTGGGTCAGCCTTCGTGTACCGCGTCTTCACCATGGCCCAGGCCTCCCTGGCACCTTGACGGCAGGCCGATATCTTCCATAAGTGGAAGCGCTACCGCGCTCCCTGAAGCCTCTCTGCAAGCCCTCCAAGGCCTTCGGGCAGGGAGACAGATGGCCACAAGGCCTGGGCGACGCCTTTCATCGCCTGCCGAACTCGTTCATGTAGTTGCAAGAGCTCGGGAAGAAGGTCACCCGTAGAACCGGGCATTTCCTCTGCAGGACAGCCTGTGAGCATACCTACACACATAACTCTGTTAGTCGACTTCCTCGCCGAACTCTTTTTCAAAGTTCGTTCAAGCACTTACTAAAAATGCCGCGTCGAAGCCGCCGATTCTCCTTAACGGAGTCAGACAGATGGGCACGAACATATTTTAGTTCCTCACCCAGCTGGGTGTTGGCAACTTGGAGATTATTCTTCTCTTGCCTCACCCTTGTAAGCACATTCTCGCCGGCCTTTAACCGGCGCAAGAGCTGTCGCTTGTCCAGATCTATCCCGGCGCCATCTGCAATATTATTGTCAGACTTATACACACGCCGCACTTATCAAATTACTTATCTTCTGAAGCATATATTACCAGAGGGGGTCTCTTTGGCTTCCCCCACTGCGGCTAGTGCGGCCTCAAGTTGGGCTTTGCACTCCTCCAGCTCCTGGGACAGTTGGGTATTCTTTTCCGTAAGATCCTGCACAATAAATGATCCTTAAATTAGTTATTCTAACTATTTCAAGTCTCGGGGGCTACTGGCATATATAACTATCAAATTTTCTCACCCGTATGTCTTTTACATACTGCTCCGTGGCTCTGGCTAGACCATTTTGAGCGGCATGGAGGTGCGCATCTCCCGAATTGAAAGCATCCAATGCATCTGGGGAGAAACATGCGTCACGAAGAACTGTCCGGCGACGCCTGTGATTCATGGCACTCTCCACCTCGGAATTGGTGGCAGATAACCTGTCGGCATCCTCTGTCGGAGGAGCATCCGACGCACGCCTCGTGTTCACCTCCACTTCTGGACCTGGCTTCGGAGCCTGGCGAGCGGAGGATTGATCGGCAACCTCTCCAGGTATAGTCCGGCGAGCGCTCTTTTTCCTGAAGAAAGCACGAGCGTTAGTATGCCTTCCGGGAATCAAACCTGGGAATATGGTGACACGCCATACCGTTGCGCCGGCGTTTCGATCCGGACCGCACTTCTTTTTAGCCTGCTGGGCCGTGCTGTCCTTTGTTGGCTAGCCGCCGCGGGCTCGGCCTCCCGCCTCAAGGGCACCCCCTGCGAGACACCATTGGTATACGGTGATCAAAAACACGCACGGATGGGTCATTCTCAAAGTATTGGGACTTCGGTCTCAGTTACCTGCGAGGCGGGAAGTATCCCGGGGTAATCGGCCGTAATGCCGACCAAGGCATTATCGATGCTCAGTTGGTGAAATACCCCGTCGATCAGCTCCACCGATATGTCCGGATCCTCTTGGGAGGTCGGATCGAGGAACCATTCCGGATCCTCGGGTTGTGGAGGCGGGCTGCTTATATCCTTTATGGCCCAGCGCAATTCCTGCGCCGAAATCACACAATGAGATACTTGATTATGGGAGTATGGATCGGATAGGCAAAAATAAATGTCTGCTTACCCAACTTGGAGGATTGTTCATAGAAAATCCGCCCTGCAGATTGACGCGGAGAAATTCCTCCTCTTCTCCCTTGTACAATGCGGACAAGATCTTCGTCAGATCGGCGACCGATCCCGGCCCCTTACGGCCGCAGCGGGTGGCATCATCCTCCCCGTTGAAATCCCACATGGGGTCACTAGTGCAGAACCGGGCATTAGCACCGGTTCGTAAGGCCCTGTAGTGCCGGTTACATAACCAACACTAAATTGTGGTCACTAAAGGCCCCCACCCTTTAGTACCGGTTCAGCACGAACCGGTGCTAAAGGGCAACCACGTGGCACGAGTCAGCTCCGGGGGCCTAGAGCCCTTTAGTACCGGTTGGTAATACCAACCGGTACTATAAGGTTTGGGGGTTTTTAGTTTTATGATTTCTTTTTCATTTAATTTTGTGTTTCCATTTTAATTCTTTTTCGTTTGCTGGTATTTTATGATACTACACATTGTACACGTTATGCATATATATATATATATATATATATATATATATATATATATATATATATATATATTAATAGAATTTCTAGTAGAACCAATCATGCATATATATATATCATCAATGTCTCACAAACCACCATATTAATTAATTCACACATACACACATGTATAGCTATATACAATTTCTCCTACATATGAATGTTGCCTTCGGAGCCAGTGGCATTAGCCTAATTGGTGCCTTCGGAGCACGATGACAATTGGAAGTGGTTTTCACGGGGGCGGTAGCGGGTAATAGAATTCTCCCTTCGGATTTATGACCTGGTCGAGCAAAAATCCCGCTATTTCCTCTTGAAGTGCTTCTACGCGCTCCATTTCTATGAGCTTCTCCCGCACCTCTTTGAACTGTTAAGAAGGAGATCAATATGCATGTGTATTAGTTGTGTGACTAGATATCGATAATGGTGTAAAAATTATGAATAGTGTTCTGACAAGTGTACCCATTCCTGCCTTTGAGATCTGCTCCTTTCGGACGCCATCATGCGAATGTTCTCGCAAACGCAGAATGCACACAGATCAGTCCCCTGCGCCTGCTTCAGGGCCTTTACGAGAATGGAATTTGATTAGATAAAAATTAATCAAGCATGATAATTAAAGAGATGGCAGCTAGCTAGCTAGCTAGTACTACTTAATTGCTTACCTTGGGTCGAAACCATTTAAGCTTTTTTTTCCATTCGCCGGGCGTGACGGCGATGAACCTTGCCCAAGCCCTGCCCGCCGACAAAGAAAATGAATAAAGGGGTTATTAAATAGTTCGTATCATGAAATGACGAACTAAATAGGCCGAGATATATAGTTAATAATGATTGAAATTACCTGTTGACTATCCCATACAAGATGTTATAGTCAGTTTTTTTCTGAGATTAGTGAGTCCAGTACTTCAATTGTTCCGGCGTCAACTTTAATGATACACAAGACCCAGTGAAATCTGCATGCACACACGTTTGCATGTCTTAATTAAGCGGGCATATGTAAGCAAAAACATGTAGCTAGCTAGTAGGCAAAAACAGAGAATTTGTAGTACAAGACAGTGTGGCTCACTGGAAGTTGTAAGGAAGTAGTATATCTTCATTGTATTTGAGGCGCTTCAAGAACTCTAGCATGATGTCCTCTACGTACTTTTGTTGACGTTCATTATCTTCTAGGTGTATTCATTAACGGTGTTTGGGTCAATGAACCCAATGCCAAAGCGTCCACCTTTTCTCATTTCATATATCTTCATCCTGCATAATACCACAGAAAAGAATATAGTGAGGATAATTACAGGTATGATTGATCAAAAGGATCACTACAGCTAGCTTGAGACTTAAATTATAGAAAGAAATCACTTACAGACAATAGCAACTGACGATAGATTTGTCGAGTGCGTCTTGATTGTATAACTGAAACAGTTCTAAATACTCAACGGACACAGCTTTCTCATGGTAGTAATGGTCCTGCTTGACATTCACCATGAGGGACAATCGATCTGAAATCTTGGTAATGTTCATGTACCATTGATGCAATTCATACATTCTCGTTGGGAGGTTCTTGACCTTGTCTGGCGCGACCAAAGGTTGGCCCCGGACATATTTCCGTTTTACTTCATCCTCTCTAAGCAAAGGCATGGGCTCGATCTCGAGGAGTTGTCCAACAGTGATGTTGAGAACTTCAGCCTGCATTGTATGCTCCTCCGTTATTACCACATTGCCCACCTCGGGAACGTGCATTGTTTGCCCACAATAATATTGGGCGCGCGTACTGTCACCTGTTGTTGGCACAACAAGCGAGGGGATCGATTGCGCCGCCTGTTCTCCCAGCTGGGGAATGGTTTTCCCGCATTTTTGGCAGCTGCTTCTTGTTTGCTCGATCCCGATGTAGACGTGCTCGCCTCCCTTTGTAGACGTGCTCGATTTAACTTCCTGATGTGGCGCTCATAGTTTGTGTCAACAGGCTTGGGAGCTGGTGGTTGAGCCATACGAATGAAGTGGTCAATCGTTTCCTAAGGCACTTTCTCCCTTGGCGGCAGTGGCGGTTTCGGTGCAAAATGGGCTTCGACCTCGGCCTTCGATATGGCTGTGATTTCCTCCTCGGACCTGTCATAAGACCTCTGCGGAAGAGGCTTGAGGCTTGGACCATATTTATATCGCTTGCCTCCGCCTGTACTTCCTATACTACCTCGACTTGTACCGCTACGCACCATAGGTGCGGGGTGTCTCTTTTGCGATTCCTGAGGCGGCGGAGATGGCTGACGGGGCTGAGTTGGACGAGGAGGAGTGGCCTGAGGTTGTGCCGGACTTGGAGGAGGAGTGGACGTCTGATGCTGTGGCGGACTTGGAGGAGGAGGATTGTCCTGACACTTTGCCGGATTTGGAGGAGGAGGAGTGGCCTGACACTTTGCCGGACTTGGTGGACTTGCAGGAGCGGGAGTCTGCTGACTCGGTGGCGGACTTCGACGAGGACTCGGCTGACGCGGTGTCGGTGGCCTTCGAAAGATGATGCAATCCTTTTTCCATAGGATGATACGATGTTTGGCCTCTCCGAGAAAGCGCTCGCCGTCACCTCCAGCAATGTCAAGCTGTAGCTTCGAATATGGTGGGTCCACCACCTCATCAACCAAGACACGAGCATAGCCCGCTGGAATCGGGTTGCAATGGAAGGTTGCCTCGGGGGGATTTGTGAAATCACAGCCGTCCGCCACCTTCATGGATATGTTCTTCATTTTGACGTGTAGCTCGCAGTTAGTGTTCTCCGTGATGTCATCCACGGGGTATCTACCCAGCATTGCGTCGTCCGGGACGGAACCCACGCTGCTTCTCGGCATGGATGGGCTGGTGCTATCCAATGCTGGATCATCCACTAGCTGCTGCAGCTGCTGAGACCCCCTTTGATGGGTAAGTGAGTCGATCTGCTCCTGCTGCCGCTGGAATTTGACTGCCAATTCTGCTTGACTTGCTTCTAGGTCTTGAAGGCGTTCATAGTCCCGCTTCCTCTGCTCCTCCTCCATCTTCCTCTTCTTCTCCTCCACAATCTTCTTTCTCGCACGGGTTTTGTAGTCGTTGTTCCAGTCTGAAAACCCCTCATACCACGGAATAGCGCCCTTGCCTCGTGTTCTTCCCGGGTGTTCAGGATTTCCCAGGGCACGCGTAAGCTCGTCGTTCTCTCTGTTGGGCTGGAACACCCCCGTTCGTGCCTCTTCTATTGCAACAAGTATCGCATCGTCGGCTCCCTTCAGACTTGCCCTCGTCGAAACATTGCCTGTCTCCAGGTCCAACTCCCCCCCATGCGCATAGAACCAAGTCCTGACCCTGGGGGGCCAGCTCTTAGTAGCCGGAGTGACACCTGCATCCTCCATCTCTTTCTCAGACTTATCCCACTTAGGCATTGCCACCGCATAGCCACCTGGCCCCAGCTTATGGAAATTATCCTTTTTCGGCATTCTTCTTGTTTATTCTCGACCGTTCCTTAGCTAATTCCGAATCCTTGAATTTCATGAAATCGTCCCAATGATCACGTTGGTTCTCCAGTGTTCCCTTGAATACTGGAGTCTTCCTTCCTCCCTTGACGTACTTGTTCCATTCACGATTCTTGTAGTTCTTGAATGCAATCGCCATCATCCTAAGAGCAGCCTCCTTGACTTTCTGCACATCTGCTTCTGTGAAATGATCTGGTAGGGTGAAATGTTCCATGAGAGTATCCCAAAGCAGATCTTTTTGATTCTTGTCGACAAAAGTAACATCTGGACGTGGCTTTGCTGGCTCTCTCCATTCTTGAAGTTTGATCGGGAGTTGGTCATTCACAAGAACTCCGCACTGACGAACGAACTTGTCCGCAATCTTCTTAGGCGCTAATGGTTTGCGAGTAGGGCTGCATGCCTCGATATTGTACTTTACGCCCGGCTTCAACTTTTTTTTTGGGCCTCATTTCGTCATTTTGCCTGAAGATTTGCTCGATCCGGATGGCTGAAAGAACAAAGATCGATTCGTTAAGATATCTTCAAGTCATTTAAAACATGTGATGATCACCAGATGCCTGCTTATATAAATATATATACCTCACCGGTCTTTGTTGTTTCAGGATCAACATGTTCTTCGTCATCGTCATAATCGTAGTTCATGACTTCATCAATTTCGTCGTCGCGATCGAATATCATATCACCCTCTCCGGTGTTGTTTAGAAATTCGGAGCCGTCATAATCTTCTTCATTCTGATTATCATCTGGCCCGCGTATCATATCGAACATGGTCTGTTCTCCCTCTCTGTCGGTATTGTCTGCCATAGCTTTTGTTTAACTAATCCAAAAGAAATATAAAAAAATTTAGTATTCAAATTACATCGTCTCGAATAATAGATATAATCTCGAATACATCGTCTAGAATAATAGATATAATCTCGAATACATCGTCTCAAATAATATATAATATTGAATAGTACATCACTGGCTATTAGCTAATAAAGATCGAATACTACAGAAGAACCTAGGACACTCGCGGTTCCTCCGACGCGGGCGGTGGACACCCAAAGAGAAGGGACCCTCACAGGATCATAGCTGAAGTGAGATCCCCGAAGATACTGCCACGTATTGGAGAACCTGCCGCCCTCTAACGCAACCATGTAGCGATGGACGTGCTCGTCCTCCTCCCTGACACGACGACGTACCACCTCCGGGGGGGCCGGGTCCCTCCACACCGAAACTGGCCCACGCGAACGCCACCAAACGAGATCAGGGTCAACGACGGGACCCGGGGCCGGGTTCCTCATCAAGCGGCGCGCCCCTCCAAGCAGCACCTCCCAGTGCCAGCCCGGTGGAGCCCAGTCCCGGACATGGGTCGGCTGGACGTCATCGCGGACGGGTCGACGGCGAGGATGCGGGCCGGGCATCATCGAGAACAAATACTAGCTATATGCCCGCAAAAAGTAACATTTTTTTAATGATTGGATTTTGATAACTAAAATTTCTAACATTTCTATATAACACTAATTATGCTAATCTAAATAATTTAAATAACACTAAAATTTCTAACATTTCTAACATTTCTATATAACACTAATTTCTAACTGATTAAGCACTAATTATATCTATCTAACATGCATTCATACATATATAATAGTGAAAAAATAATAATCTAAATAATCTAAACTAATTAAACATACAAAATACGTGTGTGTGTGTACTAATTAAACCCTAATTATCTAAACTAATTAAACATACAAAATAAAAATCTAAATAATCTAAACTAATTAAAGACTAATTATCTAAACTAATTAAACATGCTTGTGTGTGTGTGTGTACGGGCTCGGGGCCGGAGGGCTCACAGCGGGCGACGGCGACGGCGAGGCGACGGCCAGGCGAAGGCCGGGGCGGCGACGGCGGGGACGGGGACGGCGCGACGGGGACGGGCCCGGGGCGGCGACGGAGACGAGGGCGGTGACGGGGACGGGGGCGGCGACGGGGACGGGGGTGGCGACGGAGACGAGCGGCGACGGAGACGATCGAGGGCGGCGGCGACGGCGACGGAGACGACGGAACAGAGGAACGAACAAAGAGGGAAACTGAAATTTTCACACTCTAGCATATATAGAAGGCACCTTTAGTACCGGTTGGAGCCACCAACCGGTACTAAAGGCCTGTTTTGGCCAGGCCAAGCGGCGGAAGCGACCCCCTTTAGTACCGGGTGGTGGCACAAACCGGTGCTAAAGGCCCCCCCTTTAGTACCGGTTTGTGCCACGACCCGGTACTAAAGGGGGTGCGCTGGCGCAGGTGCGGTGCGGAAGTTTAGTCCCACCTCGCTAGTCGAGGGGCTACCGCACTGGTTTATAAGCCCAAGTGTGGTAGCTCTCTCGAGCTCCTCTCCTAATCAGGCCTACTGGGCCTACCTGTCCTCCTCGCCTAGTGGGCCTACTGGGCCTTCGCGGGCCTGCATCCTGGCCCAACGAAAGGTTGTGTCGCTAGTCGTATGCAGGCCACTTTGGCCCAGTAGGCGGGCTTTTTTTTTTCTTAATTTTTTTTTGCTTTTTTTTGTTTTATTTATTTTTGAGTTGTTTTTTGCTGTATTTAGAGTTTCTTTGTGAATATTTTTGCTTTAGGTACAAAAAATTACAAACTTTCTGTTAGTGCCGGTAGATTTCAAATTTGAATAGTTTAAATTTTGAATTATTTGAAATTTGTGTGAATCACTAGTTTGTGAGTAACTTAACTTTGAAAAAAGTTTTTTCAGTGATTCTTTTTTCTTATGTTTAATATTAGTGTGTTTTATCATTATATTCAATTTAGTAATGCTTAGGTTATTTAAAAAATGAAATGCCTTTGTAACAGTTCAGTTTTCGTCGGAAACCCTGATACTTCGAAAGAGATTGTCCATTTTGTACACGAAGTGCATCCAGTTTTTGCCGTAACCCTCTCTACTTTCTTGCACATGCTATTTGTATGAAATTATGATACCATGCCAACTTTCAACCTTTTCTGAGTTCATTTGAATTGGTTTTCAATTTCAGGGTCATTTAGCTGGAAAAAAAATGAGTAAATGCATGAAAAGAATTTGTTTGCACATAAAATTTCTTCGCGTTTCAAATGCCAAAACACATAACTACCCTAACTATTACAGACATTCCCTCCTGGGTGTGAAACACAGAAGAAAGTGATGATAGTGAAGCCGATCACATCCCAGATCTTTGGGTGTGAAACTTTTTCTTCGCGTGTGTCCCTTTGCGCCGTAACCAAGGAAAATCTTCATCATTTAACGGGATGCTCGGGTCAATATTCACTGTGAATGGAGCAATTTCATCAAACTTTTCATAATCTTCTGACTTGTCTGTCTTGTCATCCACTCCCACGATGTTTCTCTTCCCAGAAAGAACTATGTGCCGCTTTGGCTCATCGTACGATGCATTCGCTTCCTTATCTTTTCTTTTTCTTGGCTTGGTAGACATGTCCTTCACATAGAAAACCTGTGCCACATCATTGGCTAGGACGAATGGTTCGTCTGCATACGCAAGATTGTTGAGATCCACTGTTGTCATTCCGTACTGCGGGTCTTTCGTTACCCCGCCTCGTGTCATATTGACCCATTTGCACCGAAACAAAGGGACCTTTAAACCACGTTGATAGTCAAGTTCCCATATGTCCTGTATATAACCATAATATGTTTCCTTTCCCGTCTTGGTTTTTGCATCAAAGCGGACACCACTGTTTTGGTTGGTGCTCTTCTTATCTTGGGCGATCGTGTAAAATGTCTTACCATTTATCTCGTACCCTTTGAAAGTCATTATATTCGAAGATGGTAACTGGGACAACAAGTACAGGTCATCTTCAATAGAGGTGTCATGCATGGTACGTGTCTGCAACCAGTTGGCGAAACTCCTGGTTTGTTCACGTGTAATCCAGTCATCAGACCGCTCCGGGTGTTTGGAGCGTAGCAAATTCTTGTGTTCATCCATATACGGAGCCACCAAGGTGGAATTCTGTAGAACTGTGTAGTGTGCTTCAGTGAGAGAATGTCCGTCCATACATATTATTTGTTCCGCTCCTAGCGTGCCTTTTCCATCCAGTCTGCCCTTATGCCGCGATTCAGGAACACCAATCGGCTTAAGGTCAGGAATAAAGTCAATACAAAACTCAATGACCTCCTCATTTTAATGGCCCTTGGAGATGCTTCCTTCTGGCCTAGCACGGTTATGAACATATTTCTTTAAGACTCCCATGAACCTCTCAAAGGGGAACATATTGTGTAGAAATACAGGACCCAAAACGTTAATCTCTTCGCAGAGGTGAACTAGGACGTGCGTCATGATGTTGAAGAAGGATGGTGGGAACACCAACTCGAAACTGACAAGACATTGCACCAAATCATTCTGTGACCTTGGTATGATTTCTGGATCGATTACCTTCTGAGAGATTGCATTGAGAAATGCACATAGCTTCACAATGGCTGATCGAACATTTTCCGGTAGAAGCCCCCTCAATGCAACCGGAAGCAGTTGCGTCATAATCACGTGGCAGTCATGAGACTTTAGGTTCTGGAACTTTTTCTCTGCCATGTTTATTATTCCCTTTATATTCGACGAGAAGCCAGACGGTACCTTAATACTGAGCAGGCATTCAAAGAAGATTTCCTTCTCTTCTTTGGTAAGAGCGTAGCTTGCATGACCCTGATGCATGCCGTCTTCTCCGTGCATACGTTGCTGGTCCTCCCGTGCCTCAGGTGTATCTTTTGTCTTCCCATACACGCCCAAGAAGCCAAGCAGGGTCACACAAAGATTCTTCGTCACGTGCATCACGTCGATTGCGGAGCGGACCTCTAGGTCTTTCCAATATGGCAGGTCCCAAAATATAGATTTCTTCTTCCACATGGGTGCGCGTCCGTCCGTGTCCTTCGGAACAGGTTGTCCGCCAGGACCCTTTCCAAATATCACCTTCAAATCCTTGACCATATCATGTACATCAGCACCAGTACGGCGGCGAGGCTTCGTCCGGTGATCCACCTCACCTTTGAAATGCTTGCCTTTCTTTCTTACGGGATGCCTGCTCGGAAGAAATCAACGATGTCCCAGGTACACATTCTTCTTACAACTATTCAAATATATACTGTCGGTATCATCCAAACAGCGCGTGCATCCGCGGTATCCCTTGTTTGTATGTTCTGAAAGGTTACTGAGAGCAGGCCAATCATTGATGTTCACGAACAGCAACGCCTTTAGGTCAAATTCTTCCCCCATGTGCTCATCCCACGCACGTACACCTGTTCCATTCCACAGTTGTAAGAGTTCTTCAACTAATGGCCTTAGGTACACATCAATGTCGTTGCCGAGTTGCTTAGGGCCTTGGATGAGCACTGGCATCATAATGAACTTCCGCTTCATGCACAACCAAGGAGGAAGGTTATACAAACATAGAGTCACAGGCCAGGTGCTATGGTTGCTACTCTGCTCCCCAAAAGGATTAATGCCATCTGCGCTTAGATCAAACCATACGCTCCTTGCGTCATCTGCAAACTCCTTCCCGTACTTTCTTTCGATTTTTCTCCACTGCGACCCGTCAGCGGGTACTCTCAACTTTCCGTCTTTCTTACGGTCTTCTCTGTGCCATCGCATCGCCTTGGCATGCTCTTTGTTTTGGAACAAACATTTCAACCGTGGTATTATAGGAGAATACCACATCACCTTGGCAGGAATCTTCTTCCTGGGGCGCTCGCCCTCGACATCACCAGGCTCATCGCGGCTGATCTTATAGCGCAATGCACCACATACCGGGCAAGCGTTCAAATCCTCGTACTCACCGCGGTAGAGGATGCAATCATTAGGGCATGCATGTATCTTCTGCACCTCTAACCCTAGAGGGCAGACAGCCTTCTTTGCTTCGTACGTACTCTCGGGCAATTCGTTGTCCTTTGGAAGCATATCCTTTATCATTACCAGAAACTTTCCAAATCCCTTGTCAGATACACCATTCTCTGCCTTCCATTGCAGCAATTCCAGTGTGGTGCCCTGCTTTTTCTTGTCACCTACACAATTCGGGTACAACAATTTTTTGTGATCCTCTAACATGCGCTGCAACTTCTTCTTCTCCAAATCACTTGCGCAGTTTCTCTTTGCATCGGCAATGGCCCGACCTAGATCATCAACGGGCTCATCTGATGCCTCTTCTTCAGCTTCTTCCCGCATTGCCGGCTCAGCTTCTTCCTGCATTACCGGCTCAGCTTCTTCCCCCATTGTTGTATCATCGTATTCAGGGAACCCATGGCCAGGATAGCTGCCGTCGTCCTCTTCTCTTCATTGTCTTCCATCATAACCCCTCTTTCTCCGTGCTTGGTCCAAACATTATAGTGGGGCATGAAACCGGACTCAAACAGGTGGACGTGAATGGTTCTTGACGTAGAGTAATTGTGACCATTCTTACAGCCAGCACATGGACAAGGCATAAAACCATCCGCCCGCTTGTTTGCCTCAGCCGCAAGCAGAAAAGTATGCACGCCCTCAACGAACTGGGGAGAGCATCGGTCACCGTACATCCATTGCCGGCTCATCTTCATTACACAACACCGAATAGACCAAATTAATACAAGTTCATACAACACCTTAAATGCAACAAACAAATAACTCTCTAGCTAAAGCATTTAAATGCAACAACAAATGCGATCAAGATCGCAACTAAGATAACAATTGATCTAACAGCATAATGATACCAAGCCTCACTATCGATGGCATATTTTCTAATCTTTCTATTCTTCAAGCGCATTTTCTCCATCTTGATCTTGTGATCATCGACGACATCGGCAACATGCAACTCCAATTCCATCTTCTCCCCCTCAATTCTTTTCAATTTTTGTTTCAAGTACTCGTTTTCTCTTTCAACTAAATTTAACCTCTCGACAATAGGGTCTGTTGGAATTTCCGGTTCACATACCTCCTAGATAAAAATATCTATGTCAACTTGATGGGCATAATTTGTCATAAACACGAAATGCAACAAATAGTTTTAAAAGAGAATATACCACATCCGAATCATAACAAGGATGAGGGCCGACGGGGACGGATATCAAAACCATGGCACTATGTATAACAAACAACGTATGGGTAAGATAATTATTACATGATTAACTATATATCCAAATCACACAAACATCAATTTTTTATATAAAATTTCATGAACAAGAGGCTCACCACAAGGTGGTGCCGGCGACGGGACGGTGCGGGCGATCGACGGTGGTTACGACGGAGATTTAGAAGGCACTAAGTAAACCACACCTACATATGCAAACTAAGTGTTATTTTTGACCTCAAATTGCATATAAATCAAATACTAGCACATATATATATTTCCTCCCAAATTACTAAACTCACAAATTAGTAACTATATAAAGCATTGCAAGAGCTAATCTAGCAATGAGAGATGAAAGGACAAAGTTGCTAACCTTTGTGATCACTTGAATGGATGGGGGCCTTCAAATCTTGACAAATTTTGGGCAAAATGTGTGATGAGCTCGAGGGGAAGAGGAAGAACAGAGAGGAGAGGAGAGGGAAAAGGGGAAGAACAGAGCGAGCAGGACGAAGGGTTTATATGCAGGAGGACCTATAGTACCGGTTCGTGGCACGAACCGGTACTAAAGGTGCTGGAGGGGGCCCAGACTGACAACATCCTGCCACCACCCTCATTAGTACCGGTTCGGGGCACGAACCGGTGCTAATGGTTAGCCACGAACCGGTACTAATGAGAGCGGCCCGGCTAGCCGTTGGAACCGGCACTAATGTGCTTCACGTTTGACCCTCTTTCTACTAGTGGGTGGCCTCTATACTGGAGCGACTGCACCCCCCGCATAATGCATGTGGCCGTGACCCCGGTCATGGTCAGTCCGGAATGAGCTAACAGCCTAATTCAGCTCATCAGGTAAGGGACGTCCCTGTCATTTTCCTTCTGAGGGCTCCGTGGGCGCCAGCTTAGGCGTTTCTTCAAAGGAGCATTACTGAACTCAAGGAGGCCGATCCGAATAGGGTCCGGCAGGGGGACATCTTCTATGTAAAACCATTCCGAAAGCCAGTCTTCGAACGCCTTCTTCGGGGTTCCGGATAGATATCCGGTCCCGGCGACGCGCCATAGTTCGGCTCCGCCCACTTGATATATTGACCCCTCTTGAGAACGGGGCACAAGGCAGAACAGCTTCTTCCACAGTGCAAAATGAGCCTCGATGCCCAAAAACAGCTCACAAAGGGCCACGAAGCCCGCAATATGCAAAATGGAGGCAGGCGTAAGGTTGTGCAACTGGAGGCCGTAGAACTCCAGGAGCCCACGATGAAATGGATGAATTGGAAATCCGAGCCCTCTTATCAAATAAGAGATAAGGCATACCCGCTCTCCTTTGGAGGGGCTGGGGACGCTCTCCGCTTGCTTTCCGCCCTTATAGGTGGCGAGTCCGGCTCGAACCGGAACCATGAAGGCTGGGGGAAGAAATCCCTTGGTTTGGAGCGTCACTAACTCGCTATACGGGACGGAGCATCTCTCCCAATCTCCAGGCCGAGGGCTGGGAGGGCGAGAGGAGGAGCCGCGTCGACTGTCCATGATGGAGTGGATTTCTGTCGGATGCACTCTGATGAATGCTCGCAAAGGGAGGATGGTGTGATTCGGATCTAGATCCTCGTTTCTTTTATAGACAGCTCATTTGCGCAGCTAGGGGGGTAAATGTAAAAATACCCTAACTTTTCGCATTCGTTCAACACGTGGAAGACGGCCATTATTGGGCGTGGAAGCCAAGGAGCGCAATATTCACAGGAAGTCGGACGCTATTCAACAGGTAAACAGGATTTGGAGAAGAACCCGCCTTGCAATGCCAAAGACAATCTACGCGCCGGACTCATCGCCATTGAAGCCTGGTTCGGGGGCTACTGAGGGAGTCCCGGATTAGGGGGTGTCTGGATAGCCGAACTATCATGTTTGGCCGGACTCCTGGACTATGAAGATACAAGATTGAAGACTTCGTCCCGTGTCCGGATGGTACTTTCCTTGGCGTGGAAGGCAAGCTTGGCGATACGAATATGTAGATCTCCTACCATTGTAACCGACTCTGTGTAACCCTAACCCTCTTCGGTGCCTATATAAACCGGAGGATTTTAGTCCGTAGGAAGAACAACAATCATACCATAGGCTAGCTTCTAGGGTTTAGCCTCTCTGATCTCGTGGTAGATCTACTCTTGTACTACCCATATCATCAATATCAATCAAGCAGGAGTAGGGTTTTACCTCCATCAAGAGGGCCCGAACCTGGGTAAAAACATCGTGTCCCTTGTCTCCTGTTACCATCCGCCTAGACACACAGTTCGGGACACCCTACCCGAGATCCGCCGGTTTTGACACCGACAAGGGGCTTCCTCAAATGCCCTAGGTCTTCGTGAGCAAGCAAGTTGGATGCACACCCACTAGTTTTCTTTTGTTGAGCATTCATTTATAGCTCTAGTGCATCCGTTGCATGGCAATCCCTACTCCTCATGTTGACATAAATTGATGGGCATCTCCATAGCCCGTTGATTATCCTCGTAAATGTGAGACTTTCTCTTTTTTTGTCTTCTCCACACAATCCCCATCATATTCTATTCCACCCATAGTGCTATATCCATGGCTCACGCTCATGTATTGCGTGAAGGTTGAAAAAGTTTGAGATTATTTAAGTATGAAACAATTGCTTGGCTTGTCATCGGGGGTATAGAAGTTGGGAACATCTTTGTGTGATGAAAATGAAGCATAGCCTAACTATATGATTTTGTAGGGATGAACTTTCTTTTGCCATGTTATTTTGAGAAGACATGATTACTTTGATTAGTATGCTTGAAGTGTTGCTATTTCTTATGTCAATATGAACTTTTATTTTGAATCATTTGGATATGAACATTCATGCCACAATAAAGAAAATTACATTGAGAATTATGCTAGGTAGCATTCCACATCAAAAATTCTGTTTTTATCATTTACCTACTCGAGGACAGGCAGGAATTAAGCTTGGGGATGCTTGATACGTCTCCAACGTATCTATAAATTTTGATTGTTCCATGCTATTATATTACCCCTTTTGGATGTTTATGGGCTTTATTTTACACATTTATATCATTTTTTGGGACTAACCTATTAACCGGAGGCCCAGCCCATATTGTTGTTTTATTGCCTGTTTCAGTATTTCGAAGAAAAGGAATATCAAACGGAGTCCACGGAATGAAACCTTCGGCATCGTGTTTTTTGGAAGATTATGATCCGGGAGACTTGGAGTTCACGTCAGAAGATCCTCAAGGAGGCCACGAGATAGGAGGGTGCCCCCCCCCCTACTGGGCGCGCCCCCTGTCTCGTGGACCCCTCGAGCACCCCCTGACCGACTTCTTTCGCCTATATAACCCTACGTACCCTAAAACCATCGAATATCAAGATAGATCGGGAGTTCCGCCGCCGCAAGCCTCTGTAGCCACCAAAAACCTCTCGGGAGCCTGTTCCGGCACCCTGCCGGAGGGGGAATCCTTCACCGGTGGCCATCTTCATCATCCCGGCGCTATCCATGACGAGGAGGGAGTAGTTCACCCTCGGGGCTGAGGGTATGTACCAGTAGCTACGTGTTTGATCTCTCTCTCTCTTTCATGTTCTCTCTCGTGTTCCCTCTATGGCACGATCTTGATGTATCCCGAGCTTTGCTATTGTAGTTGGATCTTATAATGTTTCTCCCCCTCTACTCTCTTGTGATGAATTGAGTTTCCCCTTTGAAATTATCTTATCGGATTGAGTCTTTTATGAGAACACTTGATGTATGTCTTGCCGTGTTTATCTGTGGTGACAATGGGATATCACGTGCCTTTTGATGTATGTTTTGGTAACCAACTTGCGGGTTCCGCCCATGAACCTATGCATAGGGGTTGGCACACGTTCTTGACTCTCCTGTAGAAACTTTGGGGCACTCTTTGAAGTACTTTGTGTTGGTTGGATGAATCTGAGATTGTGTGATGCATATCGTATAATCATACCCATGGATACTTGAAGTGACAATGGAGTATCTAGGTGACATTAGGGTTTTGGTTGATTTGTTTCTTAAGGTGTTATTCTAGTATGAACTCTTTTATAGATTGATCCGAAAGAATAACTTTGAGGTGGTTTCATACCCTACCATAATCTCTACGTTTGTTCTTGGCTATTAGTGGCTTTGGAGTGACTCTTTGTTGCATGTTGAGGGATTGTTATATGATCTATCTATGTTATTATTGTTGAGAGAACTTGTACTAGTGAAAGTATGAACCCTAGGCCTTTGTTATATGATCTATCTATGTTATTATTGTTGAGAGAACTTGTACTAGTGAAAGTATGAACCCTAGGCCTTGTTTCCTATCATTGCAATACCGTTTACGCTCACTTTTATCATTAGTTACCTTGCTGTTTTTATTATTTCAGATTACAAATACCTATATCTACTATCCATATTGTACTTGTATCACCATCTCTTCGCCGAACTAGTGCACCTATACAATTTGCCTGGGTGTGTTGGGGACACAAGAGACTCTTTGTTATTTGGTTGCAGGGTTGCTTGAGAGAGACCATCTTCATCCTACGCCTCCCACGGATTGATAAACCTTAGGTTATCCACTTGAGGGAAATTTTCTACTGTCCTACAAATCTGTGCACTTGGAGGCCCAACAACGTCTACAAGAAGAAGGTTGTGTAGTAGACATCACGCCCCCCCATGTAGGCCGAACCTGGAGGGGAAGGAAAGAGGAGAAGATAGAGAGGAAGGGGAGGGATTCAGCCTCCCCCTTCCTTCTCTCCCTCCTCCTTCTTCCTTCGCCCTTCGGAAATTATGGTAGGGGGGTAGGGGCGAATAGGATTAGGGCCCCAAGTAGGATTCCTCCTACTTGGGCACCCCCTTGGCTGCTCCCTCTCCCTCTCACCTATATATATGAGGGGGAGGGCACCGCTAGAACACACACCAACAATTGTTAGCCGTGTGTGGCGCGCCCCTTCACAGTTTACGCCTCCGGTCATATTCATGTAGTGCTTAGGCGAAGCCCTACGCGGATCACTTCACCATCACCGTCACCATGTCATCGTGCCGACGCAACTCTCCCTCGACACTTTGCTGGACCAAGAGTTCGAGGGATGTCATCGAGCTGAACGTGTGTAGAACTCGGAGGTGCCGTACGTTTGGTGCTTGATCGGTCGGAACGAGAAGAAGTTCGACTACATCTACCGCGTTAAAAAACGCTTCCTCTTTTGGTCTACGAGGGTACGTGGACACACTCTCCCTCTCTCATTGCTATGCATCTCCTAGATAGATCTTGCGTGAGCGTAGGAAATTTTTGAAATTGCATGCTATGTTTCCCAACATCATGGCTGCCCCTGGTCGGCCTGGGACATGTGATGCCAATGAGGCAGGTGATGAGGTCCCGAGCTCTGTAGCATTAGACATAGCAGCAGGATGGATGGCAGTGAGGCGGGATGCTACAGGTAAAAACCTTGGGTCGGCTTGGTCGACGCCGATGATAACGACGCCTTTGGGCATCGTGTTCCTCTTTGGAGGCACCATCATGAAGTTCCACCACCTCGCCTGACCGGTGCTATCTCTGGGCGAAAGCCTAAGATCTAGCTTCTAGATCGGATGACGACGGCGTTCTTGACATCGTAACCTCCTTGCAGGCATCCTCTTGGAGTCAGCAACCATTGTTGGATGTCTATTGTTTGGTTGCAGGGCGGTTGACCGGTATGAGTTCCATGGCTGCGAGTCTAGGTGGTAGGACCGGTGGTGGTGGCCATCTCCTTCGTCGGAGGTGGTCGGCCTGACACTGGATGGGCAGATCTTGAGATCCGTCATCTAGCTCCGGCTGCGAGTCGGGAAGACATAGTTGTCGGTGAAAGCTGAGCCGATGGCAGGCGATGACGGCGTTCTGTGTCGTTACCTTGATGAAGGCATCATCGTGTAACTATTGTCGACCCACTTGTGCTGCTCCGGGGAAGACCCTATGATCTGGTCTTCCAGATTGGACGATGATGGTACTTCGGTGTCGTTTTCTCTCTTGGGAGCATCGTTTGTGTAGCAGCGCTGGAAGTCAGAGGCAGGAGGTGGAGCAGCTTCGTCTTGCACGGAGCTTTCGGTGGAGATGTCAAGTCATGCCTGGCCGACAGGTGCTACGTTGCGTCATGCCTGGTCAGCAGGTGTTACGCACGACAGATCTTTCAGAATCTCCGCATCTGGATGGACGAGCGCGGGGCGGTGGCACCGTTGGGCGCCGTGGCGGCGTCGACGGATGGACGGATTGGCAAGGATGATGCGGATCTCTCTCCTGAAGATGGCTCAGCGGTCTGATGAAGATGGCGGCGTCTAGAACGTTATGCGTGTGGTGTATGTTTTAGGTCTGCTGCACCGACTGTTGGTTCCGATACGTTATATGGATGGATCAGCGACGACACCGGATTTAGATATGGGGAGTGAGAGCACTTCACATTATCGAGTTTTTGTAGGTGCGATTGGTGGCTTCGGGTGGCTTGATGTATGCTTTTGTTAGACCTTTGTTGAATAATAAATAAAGATGACCATATGTATCGATTGATGCAGAGGCTGGGGTCTTAACCTCCTTTTCCAAAAAAAATCGCCTGCCTCGAATTCTATTCTGATCAATGGATGAAATATCAAGCGGACCTGGGTTGCTACACCGCTCGATCGGTTCAGTGACTCAAACTACACCATTGAAGAACATGAAAGGTTGTGAAAACACGTCGTAAATTTCATAGAACCTGTATCAAGTAGTTTCCCTTGTTTTCGTGGTTTTGGATATGTGCACATAAGCCCTACATCTTTACTGCTCGTTTGATGCTGTTGGGATATTATTATTTGTTTGATCACCTTGACAACGCTTTGATATATCCTATATGTAGCCATACCAGCTCGCCTCAAATTAAATAGCATGCCAGTAGAAACGAATTCCAAAACTTTAGACATTTTCTTTTACCAGAACAACTCCAAAGTATGGTGGGCTGTAGGATATCGGTGTTCTTTCTGATATAGCCTTTGTGGTCTTTGGGGGCTGATGGGTATATCTCATTTTGCTCCCTCAGATCATGTGTCGTCGTTTCCTAGTATTTCTGCTTGCCCTTAGTAGTTTATATAACAAGATACTATGGTTTCTGTTGATGAAAATCGGAGAGGAAGCTCTCTTTATCAAAAAAGAAATAAAAGCTCCAGAGATGGGACCTTGTGATCAAGTGATGAAGTACTAAATCGATGATACAAGCTCCTGATATGTATCCAAGAAGGTACTCACGATGACAAAGTAGTACTTATTAGGTTGACAATACATCATACTAGAACATGAACTGAAAGAAAATCCAGAGGAACAGAAAAACTAGAACATGAACTGAAAGAAAATACAGACGATAGGGTAGTTGATACAGACGCTCATTAAGGAACATGGAAATGAGCGAAACGCCGGTCAGGCCGGCGTTTATCTTACGGACGGTGCTACCTAGAAGTCATAAGCCTACAAGTTCAGCTTCAGCTTGTAAGCCAGCACATGAAGTGGAGATGATCATGGGTGTGCAGGGATCCCGGGAAGGGCAGGAACCACCACCACCGGACCGGTAACTGTGCTGGTACCGGTAACGGTTCCCACAAGCGGCAACTCTGGCAACCCCAAAACCTTCTCCTCGCCGACGCCACCACCGGCACCGGCACCGGCACCAGCACCGCGTGCCGTTGCTAGTGCCTGGTCCTTCTGGTTCAGCTCCCTCCCGTCGCAGTACGCGAGCACCACCAGTAGCAGGAGCGCGGCGGCGAGACACTTTGCCATATTGCTAACTGGGAGGCTCTAATGTACTGAGACAGAGTTGTGTGGCTGCGTTTGAGTGAGCTTGGGCTTAGCATCGCGTGTACGCCGCCTTTTATAGGCGAGTTTTGGTTGGTGGCACTTGCACGTAGGTGCACTGGCCGGCACGGCAGTGCATCGTCGGCGCAGGTACGTGTTAGGAGAGGGCAGCTGCCGTCGATCGCCGCTGTATAGTCAGGCACATGTGTGCCGTCCCAGACCCATGCTTCCATTTGAGTTGTTCGTATGGCTGTGTGTATCGCAATAATGCATATACTAATAAAAAATGGCTCGTATCATTTTTTTTCATGTGCTATGTATTTTTTATTTTCTTTTCAAGAAACTTCCAATATATTCATCTTCAATCATGACAGTACAAAGAACAACAGAGATAATAAAAATTACAGCCATGCCTGTGGACCACCTAGCGACGACTACAATCACCAGAGCGAGCCAAAGGCGCGCCGCCGTCATCGTCCCTCCCTCACTGGAGCCGGGCAAACCTTGTTGTAGTAGACAGTCGGGAAGTCGTCATGCTAAGGCTCAATAAGACCAGCGCACCAGAGTAGCAACCATCACCAATGAAGAAATTCGTAGATTAGAAGGGTCAAACCTGTAAACACCCAAACGAAGACGAACGAAGACCGGATTCAAACAGATCCACCAAAGTCCAACACCGATCGAATTTCGTGGATCCGATGGAGACAAACCTCTACACGCCCTCCGATGATGCTAGAAGGACGGGGATAGAACATGGGAGACATTATTCCTACAAAGGGACATCACCGCCGCCACAACCCCAATCAAGACGCCGAATTTAACAAGAATAAGAACGGGGTCCCTCCCACCCACCGGGGGCCGAGATCCTCTCGCACCTCCATGGCCTAGAGGCCATCGGAGATGGGGTGGACCGGCGGCGGCGCCGACGGGAGGAGAAGAGCTTTTTCTTAGAGGAGGAAAGAGATGGAAGAATAGGTGCTTAATGTGGCTTATGTGCTATGTGTGCAGAAGGAAAATCAGCCCGCCACCAGCCAGAACAACTTAGGAGTAGTCAACTTTTCTTTAATACTCCTACTTTGGATTGCTTAGCACAGATTGCTTAGCACATGTGTCACGTGGTAACTTAGTAGCAGGCTGCAGTCGGACTCGTCCCATTCCCTCCCGTTCCCTCGTGTAGGGCGACTCGGGGGCGACCAACCTCCCCGTCCGCCTCCCCCTTCTCGTCCTTTCCTCGCCGCCGTCGGAGACGGGCGCCGGGTCCCCCGCGCGGCCGTCGATGAGGGTGGCGGCGAGGCCATCGGCCGCGATGCCGCTCAGGCTCGGGCCTAGGGTTTGAGGCGGCGGCCTCTGCTGGTGAGGGCGGCGTCGTGCGCGGTGGCGGGCGGCGCTCGCCGGTGTTGAGGGCCGCGTCTACTCGGCCGCGCGGGCGGCGAGTTGGCGGTGGATGCGGGAGCCGCGTGGAGGGATACCCTACTACTCTTCTTCGCCAGATCTGAAGACAACGCCCCCGTGCTACTACTTCCTCCTCGTCAGTCCGGCCAGATCCGGTGGCTGACTGCGCGGATGTGGGGTTGGGAGCTCTGGATCAGAGTAATTTCTTGGCCGGCTGTGGCGGCCACGACGCCGGTGGCGCTCCAGGCGTTGTTTCCTTCTTGAAGGCGGCTTCGAGATCCAGCTCCCTCCCTCTCGTCCTCCCCCTGCACCCGGGTGAAAACCTACAACTTTGGTTGGGCGGCGGCGGTGCCCGGCTCCGTCACTTTCTTGAAGGCGCCGCTTTGGCCGTGGGGAGGTGGGACAGCTGCAGCGCGTTCTTGGCGTCCTTGATGGCGGCGGTTCTCTCTTTAATGGTGTCGCTTCGCCATGGCGGTCGGTTGGTCCGGCTCTCATGGTGATTGTGGTGCTCAACTCTTCGCCGTGTCTTCCTGGGGTGCTCCCGTTCAGAGAGGCTGGAGGTGGAGCGGCTTCGTCTTGCACGGAGCTTTGGTGGAGATGTCAAGTCATGCCTGACCGACAGGTGCTATGCCTTGTCATGCCTGGGCGGCAGGTGCTACGCACGACAGATCTTTCAAAGACTTCAAGCTGTGTCAGCTGGTGGTACTTGGCAGCATGGTGCTGAGGTGTATCAGTGGCGACCGCGACGTGCTCAGCTGTTTACGCGCAGGGAGGAGGTGCCGTTGGGCGCCGTGGTGGCGTCGACGATAGCTGGACCGAGCAAGGTTGATGCATCAGTACAGTTCTCAAGATGGAGCGGTGGCAGTTGGCGGCAGCGGCCTCTGAGTGCACGCCGGACCGGTGAGACTCATGCCCGACAGGCGTTCTGGATGGGTCCTCAGGTCTTAGATGTTAGGTTTGGCTGCGATTTCTGTTTGGTATTAGGCTCAGGCTATCTACGCCCCTTCATCAACTGGATAGGTGTAGCGACAGTTTGTTGCTTAGATGGCGGCTTTAGTCTTATTATTGTATTACTTTGTAAGGTCTTGTAAGAATAATTAATAAAGTGGCCGTATGCATCGTCCAGATGCAGAGGCCGGGGGTCATCCTCGTTTTCTAAAAAAAAGCAGGCTGCAGTCATGCTGCTTCTTGTCAGTCAGACCGCGAGAAGAAGACGTGCAATCGTTGATTTTGGTTTGGAGTTTACTTGGCTCCTTGGAGCAATTGACGAAGAAAGAGCCGAAGAAGGCGGAAGGTTTCACAATTTCTTCTGGTCTCTGCCTTGTTTATTTCACCTCGTTTAATCCATATGGTGCTAGTTTAGCTGCTTTGCCGCGTAGTTTAGGAGAGCGGAATGGAGCATGGCTTCGTTTTCCCGTGGTGGCAAATGTGCAGAGCAACCTTGCAATGGATGCTCGATCTGTCGATCACGTAGTCAGGCCCCTAGTACAGTACGTAGTAACAATTCGCTAAACCTAGGTCCAGCAGCGCCTATGTATGTCGTCGGCCTCCATGCTGGAAATAATCCAAAGTTCCGAGTTAGTCCCGACTGCAGAGACAGAATCGCAGAACGTGAGAGGTCGAGAGATAAAGAAAACGAAACTGTTTGATATTTTTCTTTTTGTGAATAAAAACTGTTTGATATGATCGTGAGACGTGAGACCGTGAGACAAGACGAGAAATAAACCAAACTTTGGATTATTATTACGTGAGACCGTGAGACAAGACGTGCCTTTGGCAAATGTACGGGATCGTGTGTCGTTTTCCTGTATGATGTGATCCATCCAACAATTGATAGGTGGTCGGCACTACAGTACTAGTACGGCATACATTCATTATATTCTCCCTGTTGGGTGCAAGAGTTCAAGTTCCAACTTGTATGAGCGTGTTTCGTTCAGTACTTCAGTCCGGCACACGCCAACTTGTGGCTTGCCGCAAGTTAGGCGGACGATTCGTCCGCCACACCTTAGGCCAACTCAAACGCGCACGGTACTTAACGGATGTTAGTTTCGTTCGCTCTTCGTTGTTTGAGGATGACAATAGAGTCGTGTTCATCTGGATTTATGAATGCGGCGTACGGCCGTATTTTGTCTGTTTGCATCTCGTCTGCATACATTTTTGTAACACATATTTTATTATTTTCATCATTGATTTTTGATACATTAGAGCACATTACCAAATCTTGAGTAAAATAACAAGAGCAAAGAAAACAAGAACCACAAAAAGATATTTTAGTAAATATCCAACTTTCATAACTGCTCTCATAAGTTGGATTATTGTCTTCTCGACGGATTCATAGTTGATCTACAGAGTTTCAATTTTACGTGCTTCTTTCTGTTAGAATAAATCCGAGGCATACCGTTGATCATCCGAGGACCAAGCAATCACACGAGCACGACACCAAGATTTGTTAACGAGGTTCACCGGTATGGCTACATCCCCGGGGCATAACTACGGGCGCTCCTCTCTGTGACACCGCTACAATACCGCACCCGGCCGCCCTGGACGCCGGCACAAGCCACCGGTTTCCCCTGCGTTCCGGTGCTATTATGTTGGCATAGGTTACATCGTGTGTCTACCCCCGCTATATATGAGAGGCCTAGGATACAAGTGTCCTACTAGGACACGACTCCACATCCTATGTAAACACAATACAACTACAAGTCCAACTGTAACCTACCTTGTACACTATATTCGACACAACTCTAACACTTTCTTCTTCGAGTCTAAAGAAATAGACGTTGCTTCCTTACATCTAGTCTCATCTCTAGTCTCTATTCTAGCAACAAGTGCACGAACATCTATTAAATTGCGCTCTATCAATAGGTCGATGTATTCTTCTTCTCAATACCAAAATTTGCATCCATCCTACACAATAAATATTTGAGTGTAAGCAAAACGAGCCGAATCCGAAAGCACAGCCGAAACTAAACTAGCACATACCCCATCGTTTGGGCACTTGACGAACACCCACCAAGGATGTTCCGGTGACACTAACACGCCGCGCGAGACCTTCCATGGACCGTCATCGCACTTTATGAGCGACAAAGGTGCGCTGATGAGCCTTTGGGCCAGCACCGAGCCCGGACGACGACCATGTTGTATTTGCCATGAATCGGCGACGGGGTCGATCCGAGCGGCTAGAGACAGAGTCAGTACCTGCATGCGGTCTGGGGCGATGTCGGGGCTTTGCGGTCCGGTATCCAGCCTGTGCATGGCACGGCGTGGCCTCCGACAACCGGGGTGAGCTCAAATCCGGCCGCCGGATGCGTTGAAATCAGGCGCCCGGGGTTGGACAGCTTTGAAGGAAGTATGCCCTAGAGGTAATAATAAAGTTATTATTTATTTCCTTATATCATGATAGATGTTTATTATTCATGCTAGAATTGTATTAACCGGAAACATAATACATAGACAAACATAGTGTCACTAGTATGCCTCTACTTGACTAGCTCGTTGAATCAAAGATGGTTAAGTTTCCTAGCCATGGACAAAAGAGTTGTCATTTGATTAACGGGATCACATCATTAGGAGAATGATGTGATTGACATGACTCATTCCGTTAGCCTAGCACTTGATCGTTTAGTATGTTGCTATTGCTTTCTTCATGACTTATACATGTTCCTGTAACTATGAGATTATGCAACTGTCGTTTACCGGAGGAACACTTTGGGTGCTACCAAACGTCACAACGTAACTGGGTGATTATAAAGGAGTACTACAGGTGTCTCCGAAGGTACATGTTGAGTTGGCGTATTTCGAGATTAGGTTTTGTCACTCCGATTGTCGGAGAGGTATCTCTGGGCCCTCTCGGTAATGCACATCACTATGAGCCTTGCAAGCAATATAACTAATGAGTTAGTTACGGAATGATACATTACGTAACGAGTAAAGAGACTTGCCAGTAACGAGATTGAACTAGGTATTGGATACCGACAATCGAATCTCGGGCAAGTAACATACCGATGACAAAGGGAATAACATATATTGTTATGCGGTTTGACCGATAAAGATCTTCGTAGAATATGTAGGAGCCAATATGGGCATCCAGGTTCCGCTATTGATTATTGACCGAGAATAGTTCTAGGTCATGTCTACATAGTTCTCGAACCCGTAGGGTCCGCACGCTTAAGGTTTCGATGACAGTTATATTATGAGTTTATGAGTTTTGATGTACCGAAGGAGTTCGGAGTCCCGGATGAGATCGGGGACATGACGAGGAGTCTCGAAATGGTCGAGACGTAAAGATCGATATATTGGACGACTATATTCGGAGTTCGGAAAGGTTCCAAGTGATTCGGGTATTTTTCGGAGTACCGGAGAGTTACGGGAATTCGCCGGAGAGTATATGGGCCTTATTGGGCCATACGGGAATAGAGGATAGAGGCCGAAAGGAAGGAGGCGCGCAGCCCCCCTCTAGTCCGAATTGGACAAGGGGTGCGGCCCCCCTTTCCTTCCTCCTCTCCCCCTCTTTCCCCTCTTCTTCTACTCCAACAAGGAAGGAGGGAGTCCTACTCCCGGTGGGAGTAGGACTCCCCTTGGCACGCCCCCTCCTAGGCCGGCCGCACCTCCCCCCTCCCTCCTTTATATAAGGGGGCAGGGGGGCACCCCATGACACAAGTTGATCTACGGATCATTCCTTAGCCGTGTGCGGTGCCCCCCTCCACCATATTCCACCTCGGTCATATCGTCGCGGAGTTTAGGCGAAGCCCTGCACCGGTAGAGCATCATCATCGTCACCATGCTGTCGTGCTGACGGAACTCATCCCCGACACTTTGCTGGATCGGAGTTCGGGAATCGTCATCGAGCTGAACGTGTGCTGAACTCGGAGGTGCCGTACGTTCGGTGCTTGGATCGGTCGGATCGTGAAGACGTACGACTACATCAACCGCATTGTGCTAACGCTTCCGCTTTTGGTCTACGAGGGTACGTGGACACACTCTCCCCTCTCGTTGCTATGCCATCACCATGATCTTGCGTGTGCGTAGGAAATTTTTTGAAATTACTATGTTCCCCAACAGTGGCATCCGAGCCTAGGTTTTATGCGTTGATGTTATATGCACGAGTAGAACACAAGTGAGTTGTGGGTGATACAAGTCATACTGCTTACCAGCATGTCATACTTTGGTTCGGCGGTATTGTTGGATGAAGCGGCCCGGACCGACATTACACGTACGCTTACGCGAGACTGGTTCTACCGCCGTGCTTTGCACACAGGTGGCTAGCGGGTGTCAGTTTCTCCAACTTTAGTTGAACCGAGTGTGGCTACGCCCGGTCCTTGCGAAGGTTAAAACAGCACCAACTTGACAAACTATCGTTGTGGTTTTGATGCGTAGGTAAGAACGGTTCTTGCTCAGCCCGTAGCAGCCACGTAAAATTTGCAACAACAAAGTAGAGGACGTCTAACTTGTTTTTGCAGGGCATGTTGTGATGTGATATGGTCAAGACGTAATGAGATATAAGTTGTTGTATGAGATGATCATGTTTTTGTTGAAGTTATCGGCAACTGGCAGAAGCCCTATGGTTGTCTCTTTGTTGCATAAGATGCAAGTGCCAAATAATTGCTTTACTTTATCGCTATGCGATAGCAATAGTTGCAAGAGCAATAGTTGGCGAGACGACCATGTGACGACACATTGATATAGATCAAGATGATGAAGATCATGGTGTCATGCCGGTGACGATAGAGATCATGACAGTACTTTGGAGATGGAGATCAAAGGCGCAAGATGATCATGGCCATATCATGTCACATATTTTGATTGCATATGATGTTTATCTGTTATACATCTTATTCTGTTTTGTTTGACGGTAGCATTTTAAGATGATCTCTCACTAATTATCAAGAAGTGTTCTCCCTGAGTATGCACCATTGCGAAAGTTCTTCGCGCTGAGACACCACGTGATGATCGGGTGTGATAGGCTCTACGTTCAAATACAACGGGTGCAAAACAGTTGCACACGCGGAATACTCAGGTTAAACTTGACGAGCCTAGCATATACAGATATGGCCTCGGAACATAGAGACCGAAAGGTCGAACGTGAATCATATAGTAGATATGATCAACATACTGATGTTCACCATTGAAACTACTCCATCTCACGTGATGATCGGACATGGTTTAGTTGATATGGATCACGTAATCACTTAGAGGACTAGAGGGATGTCTATCTAAGTGGGAGTTCTTAACTAATATGATTAATTGAACTTAAATTTATCATGAACTTAGTCCTGGTAATATTTTGCAAATTATGTTGTAGATCAATAGCTCGCGTTGTTGCTTCCCTATGTTTTTTGCTTCCCTGTATTTTTATATGTGTTCCTAGAGAAAAACTAAGTTGAAAAGATGTTAGTAGCAATGATGCGGACTTGGGTCCGTGATCTGAGGTTTATCCTCATTGCTGCATAGAAAAATTATGTCCTTGATGCACCGCTAGGTGATAGACCTATTGCAGGAGCAGATGCAGACGTTATGAACGTTTGGGTAGCTCAATATGATGACTACTTGATAGTTTAGTGCACCATGCTTAACGGCTTAGAATCGGGACTTCAAAAACGTTTTGAACGTCATGGATCATATGAGATGTTCCAGGAATTGAAGTTCATATTTCAAGCAAATACCCGAGTTGAGAGACATAAAGTCTCCAACAAGTTCTATGGCTAAAATATGGAGGAGAATCGCTCAACTAGTGAGCATGTGCTCAGATTGTCTGGGTACTTCAATCGCTTGAATCAAGTGGGAGTTAATCTTCCAGATAAGATAGTGATTGACAGAATTCTCTAGTCACCATCACTAAGTTACTAGAACTTCATGATGAACTATAGTATGCAAGGGATGACGAAAACGATTCCCGAGCTCTTCGTGATGTTGGAATCGACAAAGGTAGAAATCAAGAAAGAGCATCAAGTGTTGATGATTGACAAGACCACTAGTTTCAAGAAAAGGGCAAAGGGAAAGAAAAGGAACTTCAAGTAGAATGACAAGCAAGTTGTCACTCCCGCGAAGAAGCCCAAAGCTGGACCAAAGCCTGAAACTGAGTGATTATACTGCAAAGGAAATGGTCACTAGAAGCGGAAATGCCTTGAATATTTGGTGGATAAGAAGGATGGCAAAGTGAACAGGGGTATATTTCATATACATGTTATTGATGTGTACCTTACTAGTGTTTATAGTAACCCCTGAGTATTTGATACTTGTTCGGTTGCTAAGATTAGTAACACGAAACAGGAGTTACAGAATAAACAGAAACTAGTTGAGGGTGAAGTGACGATGTGTGTTGGAAGTGGTTCCAAGATTGATATGATCATCATCGCACACTCCCTATACTTTCGGGATTAGTGTTGAACCTAAATAAATGTTATTTAGTGTTTGCGTTGAGCATGAATATGATTTGATCATGTTTATTGCAATACGGTTATTCATTTAAATCAGATAATAATTGTTGTTCTGTTTAAATGAATAAAACCTTTGATGGTCATACACCCAATGAAAATAGTTTGTTGGATCTCGATGGTAGTGATACACATATTCATAATATTGATGCCAAAAGATGCAAGTTGATAATGATAGTGCAACTTATTTGTGGCACTGCCGTTTGGGTCATATCGGTGTAAAGCGCATGAAGAAACTCCATAAAGATGGATTTTCGGAATCACTTGGTTATGAATCATTTGATGCTTGCGAACCGTGCCTTTTGGGCAAGATGACTAAAACTCCGTTCTCCGGAACAATGGAACAAGCTACTGACTTATTGGAAATAATACATACCGATGTATGCGATCCAATGAGTGTTGATGCTCGTGGTATCATTATTTTCTGACCTTCACAAGATGATTTGAGCAGATATGGGTATATCTACTTGATGAAACATAAGTCTGAAATAGTTGAAAGGTTCAAAGAATTTCAGAGTGAAGTGGAAAAATCATCGTAACAAGAAAATAAAGTTTCTGCGATCTGATCACGGAGACGAATATTTGAGTTACGAGTTTGGTCTTCAATTAAAACAAAGTGGAATAGTTTCACAGCTCACGCCACCTGGAACACCACAACATTATGGTGTGTCCGAACGTCGTAATGGCACTTTATTGGATATGGTGCGATCTATGATGTCTCTTATTGATTTACCATTATCGTTTGGGGGTTATGCATTAGAGACAGCTGCATTCACGTTAAAAGGGCACCATCTAAATCCGTTGAGACGACACTATATGAACTCTGGTTTAGCAAGAAACCCAAGTTGTCGTTTCTTAAAGTTTGGGGCTGCGATGCTTATGTGAAAAAGTTTCATCCTGATAAGCTCAAACCCAAATCGGAGAAGTGCGTCTTCATGGAATACCCAAAGGATATTGTTGGGTACACCTTCTATCACAGATCCAAAGGCAAGATATTCGTTGCTAAAAATGGATCCTTTCTAGAGAAGGAGTTTCTCTCGAAAGAAGTGAGTGGGAGGAAAGTAGAACTTGATGAGATAATTGTATCTACTCCCTTGTTGGAAAGTAGTTCATCACAAGAACCGGTTCCTGTGACAACTACACCAATTAGTGAGGAATCTAATGATATTGATCATGAAACTTCAGATCAATTTCTACTGAACCTCGTAGGTCTACCAGAGTAAGATCCGCACCAGAGTGGTGCGGTAATCCTATTCTGGAAGTCATGTTACTTGACCATGATGAACCTACGAACTATGAAGAAGCGATGGTGAGCCCAGATTCCGCAAAATGGCTTGATGCCATGAAATCTGAGATGGGATCCATATATGAGAACAAAGTGTGGACTTTGATTGACTTGCTCGATGATCAGCAAGCCGTGTTAAATAAATGGATCTTCAAGAGGAAGACGGACACTGATAGTAGTGTTACTATCTACTAAGCTCGACTTGTTGCAAAAGGTTTTCAACAAGTTCAAGGTGTTGAATACGATGAGATTTTCTCACTCGTATTGAAGCTTAAGTCTGTCTGAATCATGTTAGCAATTGCCACATTTGATGAAATCTGGCTAATGGATGTCAAAACTGCATTCCTTGATGGATTTCTTAAAGGAGAGTTGTATATGATACAACCAGAAGGTTTTGTCGATCCGAAAGGTGTTAACAAAATGTGCAAGCTCCAGCGATCCATCAATGGACTGGTGCAAGCATCTCGGAGTTGGAATATACGCTTTGATGAGGTGATCAAAGCATATGATTTTATACAGACTTTTGGAAAGAACTGTATTTACAAGAAAGTGAGTGGGAGCACTACAGCATTTCTGATAAGTATATGTGAATGACATATTATTAACTGGAAATGATGTAGAATTTTCTGGAAAGCATAAAAGAGTGTTTGAAAGGAGTTTTCAAAGAAAGACCTCGGTGAAGCTGCTTACATATTAAGCATCAAGATCTATTGAGATAGATCAAGACGCTTGATAAGATTTTCAATGAGTACATACTTTGACAAAAAAATTGAAATAGTTCAAAATGAAACAGTCAAAGAAAGAGTTCTTGCCTGTGCTGCAAGGTGTGAAATTGAGTAAGACTCAAAGCCCGACCACGGCAAAAGATAGAAAGAGAATGAAAAGTCATTCCCTATGCCTCAGTCATAGGTTTTATAAAGTATGCTATGCTGTGAACCAGACCTATTGTATACCTTGCTCTGAGTTTAACAATGGAATACAATTTTGATCTAATAGTAGATCACTGGACAGCGGTCAAGAATATCCTTAGTGAAGACTAAGGAGATGTTTCTCGATTATGGAGGTGATAAAAGAGTTTGTTGTAAAAAGTTACATCGGTGCAAACTTTTACACTGATCCAGATGACTCTAAGTCTCAATATGGATACATATTGAAAGTGAGAGCAATTAAGCTAGAGTAGCTCCATGCAGAGCATTGAAGACATAGAATGTTTGCAAAATACATACGGCTCTGAATGTGACAGACCCGTTGATTAAGCTTCTCTCACAAGCAAAACATGATCATACCTTAGTACTCTTTGGGTGTTAATCACATAACGATGTGAACTAGATTATTGACTCTAGTAAACCCTTTGGGTGTTGATCACATGACGATGTGAACTATGGGTACTAACCACATACAAATGTGAATATTATTGTTAAATCACATGGCGATGTGAACTAAATTATTGACTCTAGTGCAAGTGGGAGACTGAAGGAAATATCCCTAGAGGTAATAATAAAGTTATTATTTATTTCCTTATATCATGATAGATGTTTATTATTCATGCTAGAATTGTATTAACCGGAAACATAATACATGTGTGAATACATAGACAAACATAGTGTCACTAGTATGCCTCTACTTGACTAGCTCGTTGAATCAAAGATGGTTAAGTTTCCTAGCCATGGACAAAAGAGTTGTCATTTGATTAACGGGATCACATCATTAGGAGAATGATGTGATTGACATGACCCATTCCGTTAGCCTAGCACTTGATCGTTTAGTATGTTGCTATTGCTTTCTTCATGACTTATACATGTTCCTGTAACTATGAGATTATGCAACTCTCGTTTACCGGAGGAACACTTTGGGTGCTACCAAACGTCACAACGTAACTGGGTGATTATAAAGGAGTACTACAGGTGTCTCCGAAGGTACATGTTGAGTTGGCGTATTTCGAGATTAGGTTTTGTCACTCCGATTGTCGGAGAGGTATCTCTGGGCCCTCTCGGTAATGCACATCACTATGAGCCTTGCAAGCAATATAACTAATGAGTTAGTTACGGAATGATACATTATGTAACGAGTAAAGAGACTTGCCAGTAACGAGATTGAACTAGGTATTGGATACCGACGATCGAATCTCGGGCAAGTAACATACCGATGACAAAGGGAATAACATATATTGTTATGCGGTTTGACCGATAAAGATCTTCGTAGAATATGTAGGAGCCAATATGGGCATCCTGGTTCCGCTATTGGTTATTGACCGAGAATAGTTCTAGGTCATATCTACATAGTTCTCGAACCCGTAGGGTCCGCACGCTTAAGGTTTCGATGATAGTTATATTATGAGTTTATGAGTTTTGATGTACTGAAGGAGTTCGGAGTCCCGGATGAGATCGGGGACATGACGAGGAGTCTCGAAATGGTCGAGATGTAAAGATCGATATATTGGACGAATATATTCGGAGTTCGAAAAGGTTCCGAGTGATTCGGGTATTTTTCGGAGTACCGGAGAGTTACGGGAATTCGCCGGAGAGTATATGGGCCTTATTGGGCCATACGGGAATAGAGGAGAGAGGCCGAAAGGAAGGAGGCGTGCAGCCCCCCTCTAGTCCGAATTGGACAAGGGGTGCGGCCCCCCTTTCCTTCCTCCTCTCCCCCTCTTTCCCCCCTTCTCCTACTCTAACAAGGAAGGAGGGAGTCCTACTCCCGGTGGGAGTAGCACTCCCCTTGGCGCGCCCCCTCCTAGGCCGGCCGCACCTCCCCCCTCCATCCTTTATATACGGGGGCAGGGGGGCACCCCATGACACAAGTTGATCTACGGATCGTTCCTTAGCCGTGTGCGGTGCCCCCCTCCACCATATTCCACCTCGGTCATATCGTCGCGGAGTTTAGGTGAAGCCCTGCGCCGGTAGGGCATCATCATCGTCACCACGCCGTCGTGCTGACGGAACTCATCCCCGACACTTTGCTGGATCGGAGTCCGGGGATCGTCATCGAGCTGAACGTGTGCTGAACTCGGAGGTGCCGTACGTTCGGTGCTTGGATCGGTCGGATCGTGAAGACGTACGACTACATCAACCGCGTTGTGCTAAAGCTTCCGCTTTCGGTCTACGAGGGTATGTGGACACACTCTCCCCTCTCGTTGCTATGCCATCACCATGATCTTGCGTGTGCGTAGGAAATTTTTTGAAATTACTACGTTCCCCAACAAGCTTCGGGCGTCGAGGAAACGCGCACTGCAAAAGGGGGTGGGTCCGTGCTTCACGGCCATGCTAGACAACACATGACCGAGAAAAAATGGCGGCAGTGGTGGCGGCTAGGGCGGGGCGAGGGATGGGCGGGCGGGGAATAGAAGGGGAATAGAAAAAGGGACATGGGCACGCGCCACGCGCCTTCCATGCGTGTCCGTTCGGTCACAAACATGGCCAAAGTTGGGACGGGAATGGACCGAAAGTGGACAAAAACGGACGACGGTCCGTTTGCTTCCGCTCGTTGGGTGACCTGTTCTGCCTGTTTACCTTTAAACGGACACGGCCGGACCATTTGGGGTCGTGCTTTGGAGTTGGACTTAGGGCAACTCCAAGGCGGCCATGCAAACGGATCGCACATTTTGTCTATTTTTGTCCGTTTGGGTCAGCCGAGCGGACGGTCGCGTCTGTTTTTTTATTTAAATCGGTCGGTGCGTCCAACGCAGGTCAGATCTATTTTTACTCGTGTTAATTTCTTTTTTGAAAACACACAACCAAACAAACATAATTAAACATAAATAGTATGTCAACCGATGGCCAAAGTCCATTTAAACATTAATGAAATATATTTTTTTAAAGACGGCGTCCGCATGCTGCCCTAGGCCTCGCTCTTGCCCTTGCCCTTGCCATCGCTGGTGAGGTCGATGAAGGTGGGTGGCGGCCCAGCCCACCAGAGTGCGCTCTGCCATGCCGCCAAGGCAACCTCCTCCGGGGTCTGCTGCGGCGGCGGCATTGCGGCGCGGCGGCCACACTCCCCCCTCCTTCTCACGTCGCGCCTCCTTCTCCTCACGCTCCTAGGGCATGTGCCGCTCGCCGTCGGCCTTCTCCTCCGTGAGCCAGAGCGTCTTTCAGCGTCGAAGTGGGCCGCCTCCTCCTCCGATGTTGCAGCGTAGTGGACGGGAGACACACTCACCCACTCGCGGAGCAAGCCGGTCCATGAGTAGGACTCCTCGGGCCAAGCAGGCGGCGGCGGCGACCGCTCATGCGTGGGCGTGGGATCGGGCTCTACCTTGGGCTCGACGACAGGCGGCGGTAGCGGGACGTAAAGGGGAGCATGGACAGAGTGTCCCATCGTCGACAAGGCGAGGGCCTGCTTCAGGCCATCCCACTACACGTCATTCTCCAGTTGGCTCTCCTCGATCGCGCGCTGCAGTGCCGCCTCAAGCGCGGCTTGGTACGTGGCCTCCGCCTCCTCCTCCGCAAGACCTCTGGGGCGGCAGGGGGTCGACGTGGACGCCGCGGCGGCTCTCCTCCTCGTGCTCTAACGCAAACCAACACTCCCAGTTGGGGGAGTTTGATGCGGAGCCACGCATCGCGCGCTGCTCCGGTGTCAGGAGCTCACGGCGCCGGCTAACCTCCTCCGCGTGCGCCCACGGCGAGCGCAGCATGACCGAAACGGGGATGCGTTGCGGGTCCAGATGCCAGGCGTGCGGTAGGCTAGCATCTAGATATTGCAGGGGCCGATGATACTGTCAGTGCAACCGTGTCTGGTGGACTGGGATATAATGTTGTTCCCGCTCCCGCGGTGGCCCGCCGCGTTGAGCCGGTCGCGGCGGAGGAGGAGGCACGCGGGAAAAGCCCGCGCCGGCACTGAAGTTCCCTTGCCCTTCCCGCTGAAGAAGCCCATGACGGGCACCCTAGAGTTTCTTGTTACCGGTGAGGGAGCAAGCATGGCCAGATATGGACGTGGGATGGAAATGGATGAGACCCTCCCTCCCCCACGCTTGTATTAAAAAAGGACGGCCATGCATCGCTTCCATTCAATGCCAGGTGGGCTCGAGGTAGGTGGTCGCGTTTAATATGGCTGTGGACGGTAGTTGGGCAGCCCACCGATAGGACCGTGACGGACACAGAGAGAGCGCGGCCGTGTCCGTTTCATCTTTGCATGGATGCAAACAAGGGCAAATTTGGACCTGAAATGCGTACAAGCGAACACCGAAAGAACATGTTTCAGGTTTAGGTCCGTGCGTTGGCGGTCGCTTTAGTCCGTTTTAGCCAAACGAACACGCGACAAAATGAGTAGCTGCATTGGAGTTGCCCTTAGGCAGGAATAAGTGCAGAGTTAGTTTTGAAAGAGCATGGCAGGAAGCAAACAGCTGCCGGAGATTGTTTTGCACGCCACACCTGCGGCTCGCAACCAAAGGCGTGATGCAAGCATCGTCGCTTGTTTGAGTGCAGCACAACAGATAGTTGTGCGGCATAGTCTGGCTTGTTTGAGTGAGCTTAAAGCATCTACAGTAAGACATGATAAATTTGGTCTTCTATACGTCTGCGGGTGTGTCCGGACGTGTTCACGGATCCATCCAGACGGGCCCTCATATCTCATGTCTGGCATTCACATATCTTAAATCCGGACTCTCAAAATCATGCAAATCGATGCACACCGATTATATACGTCAATGTCACACGTAAATAACAAATATTGATACCAAAAATACATAGTGTTTACATAAAATTTATTTCAAATGCATAGCTCAAACATCAGCTCTTTGGTGGTTCACATATGCTCCACAAGATCACTGACTAGCTGCGCGTGCACATAATGATCTCGAAGATTCTTATGCATTTGTGAAACACATAGAGTGCAAGGAGGAGCTCGGGAGTTGCCGGGCATACCGCGGTGGCGTCCTCGCCGGCGACGACGTCCCTGGTGGCAAGGACGGGAGAGAGGAGTGTTGTGCCGGTGCTGGCGGCGCATAGGCCCGGAACGGCTGTGGAGCGCGTGCGGCGGCGGAGCTGCGAGACGCACGTCGCGGAGGAGGAAGAAGAGAGGAGAGAGCAAATGAATCCGGTAGGTTGAGAGGGTGAAGTTGGTGCAATTTGAGATGGGGTAGAGGTGTCTTGTCCGACGTGACGGCCGCGCGCGCCTGAGCGCCTCATATTCGCTTTGAGGTGGGGTAGAGCTGTCCTGCCTGGACGTTTGATGCATGTTTAAGATGCCCGTCCGTGTCATATTTTTATGGCCGATTAGTGACGGACGTTGAATCGGGTCTGAGGCGTCCGGCTGTAGATGCTATTAGGCTTAGCATGGTGTGCGTCGTCGGCGCAGAAGAGGAGGATAGAATGGTTTGAGAGGTGTGACGTGCGGGGAGAGAGCCAGAGGCATGCATGCATGGCCGCTTGTGCACGTCGCTTGGACCAGGGCGGATGGATTCTTGCTGTCCGTGAATCCGTGCCGGATTTATTGCAGTTGAGAAGGCCAACTAGTCGAGGTGCCGCTGTCGAACTAGAGCTTATTGGTTTGGTTTCTTCAGAATAGATCTTTTCCCGATCAAGGACTGGAGACTATGGATCCGTGCCTGATCTTCGAATGATGGGGCTGACTTCAAGATGGGAACGGGCCGACCCGGACCTGGCCTTGGACCCGGCCCGGTGGCCCCAGGGTCAATATGTGAGGCCATGGCCGGCCCATTTTATCAAAACTTTGTGGCCTCGCTGACCCATTGGGTACACGAGGTCGACCAAAAATTCAGTAATTTTTTACACAAGTTTGGTATCCTTGTGTAGTGCTCATCTCATCCCCACAGGAAATAGATGTGCTGATGTACACGTCATTAGCTGCCTTATTACGGAAAATATGTTGGAAATATGCCCTAGAGGCAATAATAAAATGATTATTATTATATTTTCTTGTTCATGATAATTGTCTTTTATTCATGCTATAATTGTATTATCCGGAAATCGTAATACACGTGTGAATACATAGACCACAATACGTCTCTAGTAAGCCTCTAGTTGACTAGCTCGTTGGTCAATAGATAGTCATGGTTTCCTGACTATGGACATTAGATGTCGTTGACAACGGGATCACATCATTAGGAGAATGATGTGATGGACAAGACCCAATCCTAAGCATAGCACAAGATCGTGTAGTTCGTTTTGCTAGAGCTTTGCCAATGTCAACTATCTTTTCCTTAGACCATGAGATCGTGTAACTCCCGGATACCGTAGAAGTGCTTTGGGTGTACCAAACGTCACAACGTAACTGGGTGACTATAAAGGTGCACTACAGGTATCTCCGAAAGTGTCTGTTGGGTTGACACGTATCGAGACTGGGATTTGTCACTCCGTATAACGGAGAGGTATCACTGGGCCCACTCGGTAGTGCATCATCATAATGAGCTCAAAGTGACCAAGTGTCTGGTCACGGGATCATGCATTACGGTACGAGTAAAGTGACTTGCCGGTAACGAGACTGAACGAGGTATTGGTATACCGACGATCGAGTCTCGGGCAAGTACCATACCGTCTGACAAAGGGAATAGTATACGGGGTTGCTTGAATCCTCGACATCGTGGTTCATCCGATGAGATCATCGAGGAGTATGCGGGAGCCAACATGGGTATCCAGATCCCGCTGTTGGTTATTGACCGGAGAGCCATCTCGGTCATGTCTGCATGTCTCCCGAACCCGTAGGGTCTACACACTTAAGGTTCAGTGATGCTAGGGTTGTATGAATATGAGTATGCAGCAAACCGAATGTTGTTTGGAGTCCCGGATGAGATCCCGGACGTCACGAGGAGTTCCGGAATGGTCCGGAGGTAAAGAAAACTATATAGGAAATGCTGTTTCGGCCATCGGGAAAGTTTCGGGTTCACCCGGTATTGTACCGGGACCACCGGAAGGGTCCCGGGGGTCCACCGGGTGGGGCCACCTATCCCGGAGGGCCCCGTGGGCTGAAGTGGGAGGGGAACCAGCCCCTAGTGGGCTGGTGCGCCCCCCTTGCCCTCCCCTGCGCCTAGGGTTGGAAACCCTAGGTGGGGGGCGCACCACTTGCCTTGGGGGGCACTCCACCCCCCTGGCCGCCGCCCCCTTGGGAGATGGCATCTCCCAGGGCCGGCGCCCCCCTTGGGGGCCTATATAAAGGAGGGCAGGGGGGAGGGCAGCCGCACCCAAGTCTTGGCGCCTCCCACCCGCTGCTACACCTCGTCCTCCTCCCGCAGTAGCTTGGCGAAGCCCTACCGGAGTTCTGTTGCATCCACCACCACGCCGTCGTGCCGCTGGATCATCATCAACCTCTCCTTCCCCCTTGCTGGATCAAGACGGAGGAGACGTCACGCTGACCGTACGTGTGTTGAACGCGGAGGTGCCGTCCGTTCGGCGCTAGGATCTCCGGTGATAGGACCACGACGAGAACGACTACCTCAACCCCGTTCTTTTGGACGCTTCCGCTCGCGATCTACAAAGTGGTATGTAGATGCATCTCTCCTTTCACTCGTTGCTTAGATGAACGCATAGATGGATCTTGGTGAAACCGTAGGAAATTTTTTAATTTCTGCAACGTTCCCCAACAGTGGCATCATGAGCTACGTCTATGCGTAGTTCTCTATTGCACGAGTAGAACACAATTTTGTTGTGGGCGTAGATCTTGTCAACTTGCTTGCCGCTACTAGTCTTTTCTTGCTTCAGTGGTATTGTGGGATGAAGCGGCCCGGACCGACCTTACACGTACGCTTACGTGAGACAGGTTCCATCGACTGACATGCACTAGTTGCATAAGGTGGCTAGCGGGTGTCTGTCTCTCCTACTTTAGTTGGAGCGGATTAGATGAAAAGGGTCCTTATGAAGGGTAAATAGAAGTTGACAAAATCACGTTGTGGTTATTCGTAGGTAAGAAAACGTTCTTGCTAGAACCCAATTGCAGCCACGTAAAAGATGCAACAACAATTAGAGGACGTCTAACTTGTTTTTGCAGCAATTGTCATGTGATGTGATATGGCCAGAAGTTGTGATGAATGATGAATGATATATTGTGATGTATGAGATCATGTTCTTGTAATAGGAATCACGACTTACATGTCGATGAGTATGACAACCGGCAGGAGCCATAGGAGTTGTCTTTATTTTTGTATGACCCGCGTGTCATTGAAGAACGCCATGTAAATTACTTTACTTTATTGCTAAACGCGTTAGCCATAGAAGTAGAAGTAGTCGTTGGCGTGACAACTTCATGAAGACACAATGATGGAGATCATGATGATGGAGATCATGGTGTCATGCCGGTGACGAAGATGATCATGGAGCCCCGAAGATGGAGATCGAAGGAGCTATATAATATTGGCCATATCATGTCACTACTATATAATTGCATGTGATGTTTATTATGTTTTATGCATCTTGTTTACTTAGAACGGCGGTAGTAAATAAGATGATCCCTTATAATAATTTCAAGAAAGTGTTCCCCCTAACTGTGCACCGTTGCTAAAGTTCATCGTTTCGAAGCACCACGTGATGATCGGGTGTGATAGATCCTTACGTTCACAAACAACGGGTGTAAGACAGATTTACACATGCAGAACACTTAGGGTTAACTTGACGAGCCTAGCATGTACAAACATGGCCTCGGAACACAGAGACCGAAAGGTCGAACATGAGTCGTATGGAAGATACGATCAACATGGAGATGTTCACCAATGATGACTAGTCCGTCTCACGTGATGATCGGACACGGCCTAGTCGACTCGGATCGTGTAACACTTAGATGACTAGAGGGATGTCTAATCTGAGTGGGAGTTCATTAAATAATTTGATTAGATGAACTTTATTATCATGAACTTAGTCTAAAACTTTTGCAAAATATGTCTTGTAGATCAAATGGCCAACGCTCATGTCAACATGAACTTCAACGCGTTCCTAGAGAAAACCAAGTTGAAAGATGATGGCAGCAACTATTCGGACTGGGTCCGGAACCTGAGGATCATCCTCATAGCAGCCAAGAAAGATTATGTCCTAGATGCACCGCTAGGTGAAGCACCCATCCCAGAGAACCAAGACGTTATGAACACTTGGCAATCACGTGCTGATGATTACTCCCTCGTTCAGTGCGGCATGCTTTACAGGTTAGAACTGGGGCTCCAAAAGCGTTTTGAGAAACACGGAGCATACCAGATGTTCGAGGAGCTGAAAATGGTTTTCCAAGCTCATGTCCGGGTCGAGAGATATGAAGTCTCTGACAAGTTCTATAGTTGTAAGATGGAGGAAAACAGTTCTGTCAGTGAGCACATACTTAAAATGTCTGGGTTGCACAACCGCCTGTCCCAGCTGGAGATCAACCTCCCGGACGAGGCGGTCATTGACAGAATCCTTCAGTCGCTCCCACCGAGCTACAAGAGCTTTGTGTTGAACTACAATATGCAGGGGATGGTGAAGACCATTCCTGAAGTATTCTCAATGCTGAAGTCAGCAGAGGTTGAAATCAAGAAAGAACATCAAGTGTTGATGGTCAATAAGACCACTAAGTTCAAGAAGGGCAAGGGTAAGAAGAACTTCAAGAAGGACGGCAAAGATGTTGTCGCGCCCGGTAAGCCAGTTGCCGGGAAGAAGTCAAAGAATGGACCCAAGCCTGAGACTGAGTGCTTTTATTGCAAGGGGAAGGGTCACTGAAAGTAGAACTGCCCCAAATACTTAGCGGACAAGAAGGCCGGCAACACTAAAGGTATATTTGATATACATGTAATTGATGTGTACCTTACCAGTACTCGTAGTAACTCCTGGGTATTTGATACCGGTGCCGTTGCTCACATTTGTAACTCACAGCAGGAGCTGCGGAATAAGCGGAGACTGTCGAAGGACGAGGTGACGATGCGCGTCGGGAATGGTTCCAAGATCGATGTGATCGCCGTCGGCACGCTACCTCTACATTTACCTACGGGATTAGTTTTAAACCTCAATAATTGTTATTTAGTGCCAAGTTTGAGCATGAACATTGTATCTGGATCTCGTTTGATACGAGAAGGCTACTCATTTAAATCCGAGAATAATGGTTCTTCTATTTATATGAGAGATATGTTTTATGGTCATGCCCCGATGGTCAATGGTTTATTCTTGATGAATCTCGAACAAAATGTTACACATATTCATAGTGTGAATACCAAAAGATGTAAAGTTGATAACGATAGTCCCACATACTTGTGGCACTGCCGCCTTGGTCACATTGGTGTAAAGCGCAAGAAGAAGCTCCATGTTGATGGACTTTTAGAGTCTCTCGATTATGAATCATTTGAGACATGCGAACCATGCCTCATGGGCAAAATGACCAAGACTCCGTTCTCCGGAACAATGGAGCGAGCAACCAACTTGTTGGAAATCATATATACCGATGTGTGCGGTCCAATGAGCGTTGAGGCTCGCGGAGGATATCGTTATGTTCTCACTCTCACTGATGACTTGAGTAGATATGGGTATGTCTACTTGATGAAACACAAGTCTGAGACCTTTGAAAAGTTCAGGGAATTTCATAATGAAGTAGAGAATCAACGTGACCGGAAGATAAAATTCTTACGATCGGATCGTGGAGGAGAATATTTAAGTCACGAATTTGGTACACACTTAAGAAAATGTGGAATCGTTTCACAACTCACGCCGCCTGGAACACCTCAGCGTAACGGTGTGTCCGAACGTCGTAATCGCACTCTATTGGATATGGTGCGATCTATGATGTCTCTTGCCGATTTACCGCTATCATTTTGGGGACACGCTCTAGAGACAGCTACATTCACTTTAAATAGGGCACCGTCTAAATCCGTTGAGACGACACCGTATGAATTATGGTTTGGGAAGAAACCTAAGCTGTCGTTCTAAAAGTTTGGGGATGCGATGCTTATGTCAAGAAACTTCAACCTGAAAAGCTCGAACCCAAGTCGAAAAAATGCGTCTTCATAGGATACCCCAAGGAAACCATTGGGTATACCTTCTACTTAAGATCCGAGGGCAAGATCTTTGTTGCCAAGAACGGATCCTTTCTGGAAAAGGAGTTTCTCTCGAAAGGAGTAAGTGGGAGGAAAGTAGAACTCGATGAAGTACTACCTCTTGAACCGGAAAGTAGTGCAGCTCAGGAAAACGTTCCTATGGTGCCTACACCGACTGAAGAGGAAATTAATGATGATGATCAAGGTACTTCGGATCAAGTTGCTACTGAACTTCGTAGGTCCACAAGGACACGTTCCACACCAGAGTGGTATGGCAACCCTGTCCTGGAAATCATGTTGTTAGACAACGGTGAACCTTCGAACTATGAAGAAGCGATGGCGGGCCCAAATTCCAACAAATGGCTAGAAGCCATGCAATCCGAGATAGAATCCATGTATGAAAACAAAGTATGGACTTTGACTGACTTGCCCGATGATCGGCGAGCGATAGAAAACAAATGGATCTTTAAGAAGAAGATGGACGCGGATGGTAATGTCACCATCAATAAAGCTCGACTTGTCGCTAAGGGTTATCGGCAAATTCAAGGGATTGACTACGATGATACTTTCTCTCCCGTAGCGAAGCTTAAGTCCGTCCAAATCATGTTAGCAATTGCCGCATACTACGATTATGAGATATGGCAGATGGACGTCAAAACGGCATTCCTTAACGGTTATCTTAAGGAAGAGCTGTATATGATGCAGCCGGAAGGTTTTGTCGATCCTAAGAATGCTAACAAAGTGTGCAAGCTCCAGCGATCCATTTATGGGCTGGTGCAAGCATCTCGGAGTTGAAACATTCGCTTTGATGAGATGATCAAAGCGTTTGGGTTTATGCAGACTTATGGAGAAGTCTGCGTCTACAAGAAAGTGAGTGGGAGCTCTATAGCATTTCTCATATTACATGTAGATGACATACTTTTGATGGGAAATGGTATAGAATTTTTGGACAGCATTAAGGCCTACTTGAATAAGTGTTTTTCAATGAAGGACCTTGGAGAAGCTGCTTACATATTAGGCATCAAGATCTATAGGGATAGATCGAGACGCCTCATAGGTCTTTCACAAAGCACATACCTTGATAAGATTTTGAAGAAGTTCAAAATGGATCAGTCCAAGAAGGGGTTCTTTCCTGTATTGCAAGGTGTGAGATTGAGCTTGGCTCAATGCCCGACCACGGCAAAAGATAAAGAAGAGATGAGTGTCATCCCCTATGCTTCAGCCATAGGATCTATTATGCATGCCATGCTGTGTACCAGACCAGATGTAAACCTTGCCGTAAGTTTGGTAGGAAGGTACCAAAGTAATCCCGGCAAGGAACACTGGACAGCGGTCAAGAATATCCTAAAGTACCTGAAAAGGACAAAGGACATGTTTCTCGTTTATGGAGGTGATGAAGAGCTCGTCGTAAAGGGTTACGTCGATGCTAGCTTCGACACAGACCTGGATGACTCTAAGTCACAAACCGGATACGTGTATATGTTGAATGGTGGAGCAGTAAGCTGGTGCAGCTGCAAGCAGAGCGTCGTGGCGGGATCTACATGTGAAGCGGAGTACATGGCAGCCTCGGAGGCAGCGCATGAAGCAATTTGGGTGAAGGAGTTCATCACTGACCTAGGAGTCGTACCCAATGCGTCGGGGCCGGTCAAACTCTTCTATGACAACACTGGAGCTATTGCCCTTGCCAAGGAGCCCAGGTTTCACAAGAAGACCAGGCACATCAAGCGTCGCTTCAACTCCATCCGTGAAAATGTTCAAGATGGAGACATAAATATTTGCAAAGTACATACGGATCTGAATGTCGTAGATCCGTTGACTAAACCTCTCTCGCGAGCAAAACATGATCAACACCAGAACTCTATGGGTGTTTGATTCATCACAATGTAACTAGATTATTGACTCTAGTGCAAGTGGGAGACTGTTGGAAATATCCCCTAGAGGCAATAATAAAAGGATTATTATTATATTTCCTTGTTCATGATAATTGTCTTTTATTCATGCTATAATTGTATTATCCGGAAATCGTAATACACGTGTGAATACATAGACCACAATACGTCCCTAGTAAGCCTCTAGTTGACTAGCTCGTTGGTCAACAGATAGTCATGGTTTCCTGACTATGGACATTAGATGTCGTTGACAACGGGATCACATCATTAGGAGAATGATGTGATGGACAAGACCCAATCCTAAGCATAGCACAAGATCGTGTAGTTCGTTTTGCTAGAGCTTTGCCAATGTCAAGTATCTTTTCTTTAGACCATGAGATCGTGTAACTCCCGGATACCGTAGAAGTGCTTTGGGTGTACCAAATGTCACAACGTAACTGGGTGACTATAAAGGTGCACTACATGTATCTCTGAAAGTGTCTGTTGGGTTGACACGGATCGAGACTGGGATTTGTCACTCCGTATAACGGAGAGGTATCACTGGGCCCACTCGGTAGTGCATCATCATAATGAGCTCAAAGTGACCAAGTGTCTGGTCACGGGATCATGCATTACGGTACGAGTAAAGTGACTTGCCAGTAATGAGACTAGAAGAGGTATTGGGATACCGACGATCGAGTCTCGGGCAAGTACCATACCGTCTGACAAAGGGAATAGTATACGGGGTTGCTTGAATCCTCAACATCGTGGTTAATCCGATGAGATCATCGAGGAATATGTGGGAGCCAACATGGGTATCCAGATCCTGCTGTTGGTTATTGACCGGAGAGCCGTCTCGGTCATGTCTGCATGTCTCCCGAACCCGTAGGGTCTACACACTTAAGGTTCGGTGACGCTAGGGTTGTACGAATATGAGTATGCAGCAAACCGAATGTTGTTCGGAGTCCCGGATGAGATCCCGGACATCACGAGGAGTTTCGGAATGGTCCGGAGGTAAAGAAAACTATATAGGAAGTGCTGTTTCGGCCATCGGGAAAGTTTCAGGGTCACCCGGTATTGTACCGGGACCACCGGAAGGGTCCCGGGGGTCCACCGGGTAGAGCCACCTATCCCGGAGGGCCCCGTGGGCTGAAGTGGGAGGGGAACCAGCCCCTAGTGGGCTGGTGCGCCCCCTTGCCCCCCCTGCGCCTAGGGTTGGAAACCCTAGGTGGGGGGCGCACCACTTGCCTTGGGGGGCACTCCACCCCCCCTGGCCGCCGCCCCCTTGGGAGATGGCATCTCCCAGGGCCGGCGCCCCCCCTGGGGGCCTATATAAAGGAGGGTAGGCGGGAGGGCAGCCGCACCCAAGTCTTGGTGCCTCCCACCCGCTGCTACACCTCGTCCTCCTCCCGCAGTAGCTTGGCGAAGCCCTACCGGAGTTCTGTTGCATCCACCACCACGCCGTCGTGCTGCTGGATCATCATCAACCTCTCCTTCCCCCTTGCTGGATCAAGACGGAGGAGACGTCACGCTGACCGTACGTGTGTTGAACGCGGAGGTGCCGGCCGTTCGGCGCTAGGATCTTCGGTGATAGGATCACGACAAGAACTACTACCTCAACCCCGTTCTTTTGAATGCTTCCGCTCGCGATCTACAAAGTGGTATGTAGATGCATCTCTCTTTCACTCGTTGCTTAGATGAACTCATAGATGGATCTTGGTGAAACCGTAGGAAATTTTTTATTTTCTGCAACATTCCCCAACAAAATAATTAGGCACAACGCACTTGCCCAGGCAGCCAGGCTATATGCCTATACGATATGCATGTACGCAGCACGATGTTCGTGCTTCACTGGTTTAGATGCTGTAGCACGAGGACACAAAATGGCCTCACTAACCCATTCAGGCTATATGTATGTATATGCATGTGCGTTGTTCATGAGTCATTGGTTCAGATGGGTTGACCCGTCTGACCCATCGGGTCGCACGATGCCGGCTCCACTGACCCATATATGATTCAAGGCCAACCCATCTGACCCATTGGCCTCAATTTTTTGGGCCGGGACAGTGACCCGGCGGGCCGACCCGGCCCATTCCCATCTTGAGGCTGACTGTAGGATTTTTGTGATCTCCAAGTGGTTGTTGGAGATAAGCTCCGACAGGTACGTTTCATTCCATGTTTGGCCATCTCTCACTGGTACTCGGAATCTCGGATGCCACTACATTCAATATAAAGCTCGGTAATACTAATATACTATCCTACCTTTTTTAAAATGTAATGTTTCTATTATGCGTTCTTTCATATAAAAATTGATTTCCCTAACTTCTGAGGGAAGAAAAGTAACCTAAGAGACATCAAAGAACTGCATTGATTCATCAGATGCATTCGACTTGGTCACCCAAGCTAGTAAGATCACTTTGAAGGGTTTTTTTAAAGCATTCACTCTGAGTAAAATGGGTTCTAACAGAGCACATTGAGCACTTGCAATCTTGCTTCACACTTTGACCACTCTTGATGCTACGGTTTGTCCTATGATTCAATGAAGAGTTAGAGAAACTAGAAAAGAAATTATACTCCGCAACTTCTGATAAGAGTGGATGGTACATACCGCTTCAACAATGAGTTTATGCACTTCGGTAGAAACACAAGATCTCTGATCGGGCTATGTCGAGACGCGCTTACGTTGTGTCCTTGCTGAAGGTAGTGGACTGAAACTTGGTTTTGGGGATGAGAATCCTTAGTTCAACCTTGTGGTGGACTTGCCATTATTGACGCACGTGCGGCGATTCCTTCTTGAATCATAGCCTAAGAGTTGTGTATTTTTGTTTCTGATTTGTCTAGTAACACAGTGTTAGTAGCTATCTGGCGGAGTTACTGTCTTGAGGTATACAGCCTCAGAGTTTGTTTTCCGCGTAATTTTCGGGTCGAGATTGTTCGGCTGCTGGATTTTGCACTATTAACAATATATGGTTGCATGTATCGTTCTGATACAGAGGCCGGGTTACCCTCCTTTATAAAAAATCAAATGGTAAGTGCCACAGATGTGACTTTTTTAAACCAGTCTGACTTTTTTAAACTAAAATTGCCATAAAAAGTAAAAAAATCCAAAAAGAAAATTGAAACTTGTCATCCGAATAGAAAGTTGGCATGCTTCACAACTAAAACTGCCATCCTCGGATAACAAACTTGCCATCAAAAAATGTCGGGGCAAAATTGCTTCGTGCCACACGTGTGGCACTTATCAAGGTCCTAAGAGACACTTTGACCTCCCTTAGTGTTATGGTTTGTCCTATGGTTCAATGATGAATTAGAGAAACTAGAAAGGAAATTATACTCCATAACTTCTGATTCTTCACTGGTAGACCGAAGACTTCAATGTTTTCCTCAACATTCTAGGGGTTGAAATCCTTTGGTTAAACAAATCTTTAGGGATGTAACATCCATGAATACTCGGTAAATGCACTAGTGCCTTAATTAATTTGTAATTAATAATGAAAACCCACTGGGGGGGCAGGTGTAAATTTGTTTGATGAGGATATGACACCCCGGTAACTCCAAGCAGGCAAAATGTTGGTCACCTCATCTCCGAGAAAACTGAGGCAGGGACTCAGGTCGAAGAGCTACCCGACTGTCGTACCATGTTGGGACGCAAGGAAACGTTAGTCTACAAGCGCAAGAAATGGTCTGACTTGACCCAGCCATGCAAGCCCACCTTTTGTCCGACCCGTACCATGTAACCGTAGCTCGACCAAGTATATAAGGCGAGACAGGGCCCTCTCGAGCGGCACACAGTACATTCTAGAGCAATCTTGGGCTTGGGTATTCACCTAAACCCCTCTTCCACCATGGCCGCCGCGATGACCAACAACTTGTAACCGAAGACACAACTCCGTTGATCCTCTCGATCCGAGCACTCAAGCAAGACAATCCAAAGCAAGCAGAAGTAGGGTGTTACCTCTTTAAGGAGGGCCCAAACCTGGGTAGATAGTGTTTCTCATGTGCAACCCTTCAAATTCATCACTCGCGCCCCCTCCAAATAAACCAGTCGTATGTCAATGACATTGTAGGATCCAAAACACTAAAATTACAGAATGTATTTAATATACTATAAATATGATCTATTTTTTAAATCCTGGAACAATTACTAGTGGCACATAGAACCAAAGTCACACCACAGGTGACATACTAGTGTCGTGTGGGGCGCTGGGGCTTAGAGAACGCGACTGGTAAGTGGTTACTAGCTCCTTCAATCTTGTTTGATGAATCTATGGCCATAGCTCGATGGGTCTTGACCCTCGAGTCTATCACTAGTAGAAAAGGGGGCATCAGTCCCGGTTCATAAGGGCCTTTAGTCCCGGTTTTTGAACCGGGACTAAAGGGTCGTTACTAATGCCTCCGCCCTTTAGTCCCGGTTCAAACTGGAACCGGGACTAAAGGTCGCGACCACGTGGAGATCCACCTTTAGTCCCGGTTGGTAACACTAACCGGGACTAAAGGAAATTTTATGATTTTTTTTGAATTTTTTTTGAATTTTTTTATTTTCAAATTTCTGAATTATTTTAACCTCTAATCACCATCCCTCATCACTGCTCAATTTATCCTCTAATCTCTAATCACCCCTCATCATTTCTAATCATCTAACTTCCCGAACGTTCACCCATCCTCCCACTCCCCCAGCCTGAGCACGCTTAACTTCCGGGTTCTATTCTCCCTCGTTTCCAAGTCTGCACTTGTTGTTTTGCTGACAATAGTAAGATGTCAATCCTATTAACCCTCAGGAATTTTGCGTGAGCATGAAGTGACACATTTCACTGTTTGAGTTTGAAACTATTGTTTTAAAAAACAATAATTATTTAGTAACACTAATATTTCTTGAATAATTACTTTGACCATTGTTTGACCACAGTTTGACCAGATTTGACCAAAATTCAAAATAACTGAAATAATTATTTAGTAACACTAATATTCTAGAATAATTAGTTTGACCATTGTTTGACCACAGTTTGAAATTTTTTCGATTTTTTCCACTCTAGATCTTAAAAGCCCCGTAACTTTCGATTTTTTCGATGTAAGTTTTCGAGTAGATGATTTTTCATATAAAAACTTTTTCATCCAAGTCAGTATGCTAAAGTCATGCCCATTTTACTAAATTCTAGAGAGATTTTGCAAATAAAGTCAAAATTCACATTTGCAAATTTTCCCAACAACTAGACCACATATCACATGGGAAACTTATTTTTTTTTTATTTTTTTGACATTTTCATCATTTTATTTTATTTTTTTAAAATGAAAAGGCGATCCACGGGGGGGGGGGGGGGTGGAGTTTGAAAATGTGATCTTTAGTACCGGTTCGTGCCATGAACCGGTACTAATGCCTCAAACCCCATTAGTACCGGTTGGTGGCTCGAACCGGGACTAAAGGTCATCGCACCCTTTAGTCCCGGTTCGTGGCACCAACCGGGACTAAAAGGTCCAGACAAACCGGGACAAATGGCCCATGTGGCCCCTGGGCGCACGAACCGGGACTAATGCCCCCATTAGTCCCAGTTCTAGACTGAACCGGGACTAATTGGCTAACCCGGGGTGGACCAAAGCCCTCTTTTCTACTAGTGTATGGTCACAAGGGCAAATCTACTAGGGGGCTTTAACAGGTTTGACAGCCCCCCCCCCCCCCCCCAGCAGTGAAAAAATGTTTTTTTACTACTAGTCTCAAGGCCCAATTCAGTCACTTGCCAGCCTAGCCCAACATATGTTCACCTGATACAGGCTTGCGTAAATTTTGAGCCCACCCTTTATTTTCTGTCTAGGTTCGCCACTATACGGTCATACACATACATTGACACTCAACCACTCATTGCATTGGAAATTGCCGGCTCTGGTTAGTGCATAAGAAGTTTTCCCCGAAACCTAGGAACCCCTCTGGCGGCGACTAGGGTTTCGATGTGGAACGGGTACTCGGCCGCAGATCTCATCGGCGGGCCATCGGGGGAAAGAGATCGGGGGGGATGGCAGCGCCCGCCTCCTCCGGCAGCGCCCATCAGGGGCCGAAGGACAAGCAACAAAGGACTGGGAAATCTCCATTGGAAGAAGCACTGGGAAGGCTGGATATCTCGGAAGAAGAAGCTACTCCTTTCGTGATCGATGATCGCATGGACGGAGCGTCGGTGAAGTGGCTGTCGGCGGGCAAGATCCTCCACCGGAACCAGTTTCATATCCAGACTGTCACCAACGCGCTCCGCCCGACATGGGGAAACCCTAGAGGTCTCAAGTTTCGCTCTGCTGGACCCAATGTGTTTATTGCAGAATTTGAGAGCCAGAGGGACAGAGATAGGATCTGGGAGGGATCTCTGTGGCACATAAATAAGAATGCAATAATCCTAGCTGAATTCGAGGATTGCATGCGCCCGGATGAGGTAAAGTTTGATCGACTGCAGGTATGGGCTAGGGTTTTGAACTTACCATACAACCTGAGGGATGATGCCTGGAGCCTGCCCAGCGCTCAGATGATAGATAAGAACACACATATTGCAAAATTTGACCACATAGGAGGTTATCTCCGAACCAGGGTCACAATTGACGTGCGAAAACCTCTGCGGAGGTGGATCTTAATCGATTCTGCAAGGAGGAAGAAGATAGATGCTTACGATATTCAGTATGAGCAGATTCCTTATTTCTGCTTTTTGTGTGGACGACTTGGCCACTCAGAACTGTATTGCCCCAATCCGGGGTCCAGGGATGAGAAGGGTGAACCTCTATTTGGATCATATATGCGAGCTCCTGAAGATTACAAGAAGCAGCAATCCCAGGAGAGCTCGGGAAAGAGTCCAAGAGCGGATACTGGCAGTAAGCCGAGCACAAAGAAATCGAGCACAAATCCAAAAACTGATGGGGGTGAGGAGGTGGTCTCACTGTCGAAAAACCCATCGGGAGGGAAGTACAAAAGGAAAGAGGGGCCTACTGCAGTTTATGTGCCAAAACAACTTCTCCTCACCTCTGGTGAAGGTAGTACAAATCATGAAGATCATGTGGGGAGGAAAGATGAGATGGATGATGAGGGGTCAGAGAGGGACCCCAAGAAGAAAAAGCCAACACCTGAGAATTCGGCAGAGGCCGCTGGGCGGCCCTGCTGGGAGCAATGAGTTGTTTAAGTTGGAATTGCCGGGGGCTTGGGAACCCTGAGGCAGTTCGAGAACTGCGCAGGATTGTGCGGCAGGAAGTTCCCGCCCTACTGTTTGTCATGGAAACCAAAACTAGGGTTGTAAGAGTTGAAGCACTGCAGAGACAGCTGGGCTTTGTAGGATGTTTTGCGATTGATAGTAATGGACTAAGTGGTGGCATCGGCCTTTTCTGGTCGAGTGATGTTAGTGTTGAACTAAAAAACTACAGTATTAGCCATATTGATGTTATGGTGAGGAAATCTGAGGATGATAGTTCTCCTGCTTGGAGGCTGGCCGGTTTCTATGGAGCTCCAAGGGCAGAAAGTCGACATCATAGCTGGAGGTTCATGAGAACTCTGTACCAGATCGAACACGCAGCGTGGCTTTGCGTGGGAGATTTTAACGAGACCATGTATGGAACAGAACACTTTAGCAGGTCGGAAAGGCCGGAGTGGCAGATGAGGGCCTTTAGAGATGTAATCGAGGAGTGCTCGTTTCAGGACCTTGGCTGGTCAGGTGTTCCGTTTACATGGGATAACGGGCAGCAGGGGGAGATGAATGTTAAGGCAAGACTCGATCGGGCTTTGGCAAACCAAGGTTTTTTGCAGAGATTCGAACATTCAAGTGTACGACATCTTAGTGCAATGGAGTCTGACCACTGTTTTGTTATGGTGGATATTCGTGAGAAAGCAATAAACAGTGGACATGGCAAGCGACAATTTAGGTATGAGAATATCTGGCAGTCACATGCAGACTATGATAATCTTGTGGCTGATGTTTGGAGGCATCACTGCCGTGGGGCTGGCCTTGCCAGCATTGCGGATACGCTGTCCACTCTACAGGGGGAGTTAGGGGCATGCGGATCGAGGGAGTTTGGATGCCTCGCAAAGAAAATAAAGAAGCTCCAACAGAAGCTTGATAAGCTGTGATCTATGTCTATGGGCAGAGGTCCGACGGAGGAGGAAAAGAAAACAGTGATGCAATTACGAGAAACGCTGAAACTTGAGGAGATTTGGATGCGACAACGGTCGCAAGTTCCATGGCTGCGTGATGGTGATCGAAACACCAAGTATTTTCAGGCTCAAGCTACCCAGAGGGGTCGCGTCAACCGCATCTCTGGTTTACGACGTCGTGATGGTTCTGTGTGCACCGGGGAAGAGGAAGACAAAGAGGAGATCCAATCGTTTTATCAGTCCTTATTCCTTTCTCAGGGTGTTAATGATATGGAAGCACTGCTGCAGTTCATTCCGACCAAGGTATCTCCCGCTATGAATGAGGCTCTTTACAAACCATACACCATGGAGGAAGTACATGCGGCTTTATTTCAGATGGCACCGTCCAAGGCCCCCGGAGTGGACGGCTTCACAGCAGGTTTCTTCCAGCGTCATTGGAACTTGATCAAAGATGACTTGGGGCCTGCTATACTGGATTTTTTGCATGGAGGGGAACTGCCCTAGGGATTTAATGACACGTCTATCACGCTAATCCCTAAGGTGAGGCATCCACATCAAATATCTCAGTACCGCCCAATCGCCCTCTGCCCTGTACAATACAAGATCGCATCAAAGATGGTGACAAACAGGCTGAAGGTGTGGATGAATGTGATAGTGGGAGAAGAACAAAGTGCCTTTGTACCCGGACGTAATATAACCGATAATGTTCTAGTGGCCTTTGAGAGTGTCCACACAATGAGAAGAAGGAAGAAGGGCAAAAGCTACTCGTGTGCGATGAAGCTCGATATGATGAAGGCTTATGACCGTGTGGAATGGCATTATCTGCAAGCAGTGATGCAGCGACTGGGGTTTAGTCACAACTTTATTGCGTTGATCATGAAGTGTGTGACTTCGGTCAGATTCTCGGTGAAGGTAAATGGGGAGCTACTTCCAGTTTTCCATCCCTCGAGAGGACTTAGGCAGGGGGATCCATCGTCACCCTTCCTTTTCTTGTTATGTGCGGAAGGACTAACATCCTTGCTGAACAACTATGGCTCCTTTATTGACAGGGGAGTGAGAGCCTCGGTCAGATCACCTTGGATCAACCATCTCCTCTTTGCCGACGATTGTCTCATTTTCATCAGTGCGAAGGGAGAAAGCGGGGACCAACTTAATGAGATACTAAACATATATGCTATGTGCTCAGGGCAAAGTGTTAACAAAGAGAAGAGTGCAGTCTATTTCACTCCGAACACTCCGGAGGTAAGGAGGCAACAAATGAAACAGCGCCTTGGCATCTTTGTTGAAGCTTTCAGCGACAGGTACCTTGGTTTACCAACGGCCGTCGACAGGATTACCAGTGGCACGTTCGAGCACATTTGTGATCGGGCGAGGAGCAAGATGATGGGATACTCAGAGAGAGATTTGGCATGTGCGGGGCGAGAAATATTGCTGAAATCAGTCATTCAAGCGATACCAACCTTCAGTATGACTTGCTTCCGCTTAACAAAGAAGGTGTGCAAGAAGATTACGTCTTGCATGGCCAGGTATTTCTGGAGTAGCAATATCGACAGGCGTTTGATGCATTGGCTTTCATGGAAGAAGTTAGCCACCCCGAAAGAAGCAGGGGGGGATGGGGTTTAGGGATCTTGAGGCTTTTAATCTCGCGCTGTTGGGGAAACATGGCTGGAGGTTCATGTTACAACCGGAGAGTTTATGTTCTCGAGTTATGAAATCGAGATACTTCCCAGATTCAGACTTCATGACTGCTACAATTCCGAAGACGGCTTCACCTATCTGGAGGGCGATTGTTGCAGGCCGCAAGGCGTTGAAGCTTGGACTGATCAAGAGGGTGGGAGATGGCTCCACGATCTCCATCTGGGAGGATAAGTGGATCCCAGACTCCATTTCGATGTCTCCTATGGTAAAACCTGCTAACACACCTCTTGTTCTAGTTAATGAGCTTATTGACCAGGTTAATTGGACATGGCAACATGAGCTCGTTCGTGCAACCTTCCTAGCACCGGATGCCCAAGCAATCTTAAATATCCCGCTGCGCAATGGTGGAGGAGAGGATTTTTTAGCGTGGGCCTTTGAATCCACTCGAATATACACTGTCAAATCAGCATACCGTACTCTTGTGACTCACAAAGAGCGACTAGCTCGAGAGGAAGGGGCAGATATGGGGACCTCACAGACTGAAAGACAGTTATGGAATTCCTTATGGAAGTTAAAGGTTATACCTAAAGTGCGAGTTTTCTGGTGGAGGGTGTTAAATAAGATCCTTCCAGTTGAAGAGACTCTAAAACACAAACACATCATACAATTGGATCGATGCAACGTCTGCCTTGCTATGGGAGAGGATCTGATGCATGCACTGATACATTGTACACATGCAAAGCGCTTCTGGAATGAAGCTGAGGCTTTATTTGATTTTCATCTACCACGTATGCACCCTGACACTTGGTCCAAGGATATCATATGTGACAGCAGGTTTGCAGAGGATGAAAGGGCAAAAATCATTATAGTGATGTGGGCTATCTGGCATTCGCGTAACAGATGGGTACATGATCAAGATAGACTCGATCCTGGTAATGCAGTGAGAAAGATTAGAGAAGATCTTGCACTTCTAGAGCTACCTAGGAAGTCAATTTCGGTTCTACCAGGATATGGATGGCGGCCACCTGAGGAGGACACTGTCAAGATTAATTGTGATGAAGCCATTGATACTCTTTCTGGCAAGGGAGGAGCAGGTGGAGTGGCGCGCTCTGCGTCCAGTCTACTCGGTACGTGGTGCAAGCCACATCTTGGGGTAACAGACCCATTGATCATGGAGGCACTAGCCCTCCGGGAAGGAGTCATTTTCGCCAATCTGCGAGGCCTCAAGCGAGTGACGATGGAAACTGATTGCCTGGCTTTGGTGAACTTGTGGAATTCTCGCCATGCAGATCGTTCTGCTGTGGCACCTATTCTTGATGCAATTGGAGAGCTCTCTTTAGATTTTGATTACTTTGTAATTCAGCATGTACTAAGGACAGCCAACATGGCGGCCCATCTGTGTGCGAAACGTGCTTGCACACTCTTGGTGACCGAAAGTTGTCTGGACCTAACCCCCTCGTTCTTGGTTAGCTGCCTGTTAGCAGATTGCCCAAAGAACGCTTTTGTTGAATAAAAGCTCTCAGATATTTCCCTAAAAAAAAAACTCATGGAGGGTCCTACTCTGAATTTTAGTAAGCCATATAACGAGCCGTGAATGACGAAGGGAACACAGACGGAAACAAGCAATGCGGGTATATAGTACATAATTACCCTATATAAAGTGTGAAATAAGATCTTTATCATTTTAGAAGGTGTGCCAAAGAAAAATTATGCATGCGATACATATATGAATATGGTTATTATCCTCAGTATTTCTCTATACACACACTCCTACTATTGTAAGATTGATGACTACTCATTTTACAAATCGTCCACAGCTAACCCAGGCCTAGAGGATATTGGCCGGAAAAGAAATGAAACTTCGCCAGCTACTTCGCCCCTGGCTCCGCGTGCAATCATGTCAAGTTCTGATCAAGACATGCAGAGGGCTCTGCAATGTCCTAACCCCATTGAAATCTGATCAATCAACGATCCATTGAACGAAGGTAGCCACACCGGGTCTGTTTGTATCGGTTTCTTTCGGTTTTTCGTTAATTAACCGGACAATTCTCTTCTTCATAATTAATCGATTGAAAAAATATTACATCTCTGTTTAAAGAAATACACCATTGACGAACAGGAAAGGTTGTAAAAACACGCTGTAGATTACATAGAAACTTGTATCATGGAGTTCCCCTTATTTCTGTTGTTTTGGATTTGTGCACATACACTATGTCTATACTGTTCATTTGATGAAGTTGAAATATTATTACTGGATTGGTCACCTTGACAGCGCTCTGTTATCTACGTATATACTTCCTCTGATTCTTTTTACTCCACATATAAGAGTTGTCTTAAGTCAAATTTCGTAAAAGTTGACCAAGTTTGTATGAGAAAATATCAACATTCACAATACTAAATTAATATCTTTAGATGCATCATATGGGATTAATTTGCATATTATATATCTTTCTATTATAGATGTTTATATTTTGTAATATAAGTTGGGTCAAACTTTAAGAAGTTTGAATTAAAACAAATCTTATACACTGAGTAAAAAGAAACAGTTGGTGTCCGGCACAACGTTGAAGTGCAAGCATATTCCACGGCTCTTGACTTATTCTTGTATAAGAGTCCGGACTTCATGATTAGAGTAACAAAGTTGTATGTAGGTGATGCAACCTGTTGACATGTCTATCCAAGAAGGCGAACACACTGACAAAGGAGTAGTATTTATTACTTTGATGATACATGTGGCACATCAAGGAACGAAAACTACTGGAACAAAGAACTGCAAAGAAATACAGATGACAGGCTGGTTGATACAGACGCCCATTAAGGAGCATGGACATGAGGGAAACACCGGCATTTTTCCTCCGGACGGTGCTAGCTACAGCCTAAAGTCTAAAGCCACAAGGTGAGCTTCATCTTGTAAGCACATGAACACGAGATGATCATGGGTGAGCAGGGATCCCAGGAAGCACCACCAGCGGGCCGGTAATGGTGCTGGTACCGGTAACGGTTCCGACAAGCGGCAGGTCTGGCAGCCCTAGTGCTTTGGACTCGTCGACAGCACCACCAGCACCGGCACCGCGTGCCGTTGCTAGTGCCTGATCCTTCTGGTTCAGCTCCCTCCCGTCGCAGTACGCGAGCGCCACCAGTAGGAGGAGCGCGACGGCGAGGCACTTTGCCATATTGCTAACTGGGAGGCTCCGGTAGTTCTACTGAGGAGATAGTCTAGCTTGTGCGGCTTTGTGATAGTGTTGGGTGGCTGTGTTGGAGTGAGCTTAGGCTTAGCATCGTCTACGCTGCTTCTTATAGGCGAGCTGGACGGGGTGGCGGGGTGGCCGTGCGTCGTTGGCGCAGGAGAGGAAGATTGAATGGTAGAGGTGCGACAGGCGGGCTGGTCACGGGCAAGGGGAGAGGTATGGGTATAGCGGAATGCACGTCGGTGGATTGGAATGAGGCGGATGGATTATTGCCCGTGAATCCGTGCCGACTGGAGCTATCGCCGTCGAGAAGGCCAACTAGTCAAGGTGCCGCTGTCGAATTATGGAATTAGGAGAGCCTATTATTGGTTTCCTTTCATCAGCAGATATTTTCCCGATCAAGGTCGGGGCCTCGTGGAACTGCTCCTGATCCTAGATGGGCTGGCCTAGCTGTTTTTTCCTGCAAATTTGCGTCGCTGGTTTAGGATCTTTGTGATCTGCAAGTGGAACGTTGCTGCCTTGCTGTAGATAAGCTTTGACTGACAGGTTCGTTTTCGTTCTCGTATTTGGCCGTCTCTGACAGGTACTCTCGGATGCCGCTGCATTCCATTTAAGATACCGTACAAGTGCTGACAAGTGCAGTGCCATCAACAGCCATAGTGTTGAGATATAGATATTGCATGTGTATTTCTTGTACAATAAGCCCTCCTCTTTCCTTGTATAGTTGAGGAGATGGCTCTCTTATGTACTTATATATACGTGCATATTACACCCGATCAATATATCGTGAGTTGCATAATCTTCTACATGGTAGCAGCCTTCCTTCGATCCCTCAAGCCCTAGCCGCGTCGCGCCGCCGTCGCTTCCAAAGCCGCCGCCGCCACTAGCCCGCCCCTAGCTACCCCGCGTCGCTGGCCCTCCCGCTGCCGCCGTAGCTCCTCTCCGCCTCGCAATCACCCCCAAGCCGCTTCCTCTCGCCGCGCCCTGCTGCGCCTCCCTCCACTCGCCCCGCCGCACCGCTAGAACCCTATCCCTAAATCCCCCACGCCGCGCCACGCCGCTTCCCTCTAGCCGCCCTACGTCGCGCCGCGGTCGCTGCACCCAAACCCTAACACTTCGCCATGTCCGGGTCTGACCTCTCCAACCGCTCCGCCGCCTCCACTCCGCAGCCGGTTCCCCGACCTAACCCCTTCGGCTCCTCTGCTGGGTCCTTCGCTGCCACCCTCCCCGACCCTGCCTACATCCGTGACGTTCCCGTCGAACGTTGCGTTCCAGTTATCCTCTCCCACAAAGAGGCGAATTTTTATGCGTGGAAGACATACTTCAATCTCCTCTTCCGTGAGTAGAACCTGCAGGATCACCTCGACGGCACCGCCAACCTGTTCGTCCTGAACCGCGACGCCGGCTGCTGGCGATCGACGCCACCATCATCCGGTGGATCTTCCTCACCGTGTCCAAGGACATCTTCCACACCGTCGTTCGCGACAAGGATGATGCATGCACGGTGTGGAACAAGATAGTCGGCCTCTTCACTGACAACAAGCTCCAACAGATCGTCTTCCTGCAATAGGAGTTCTTCGGTTGTCATCAAAACGACTTCTCCGTTGACGATTACTGCATGCGTCTCAAGACCCTCTCCGATGAGCTCAACGACATCGGCTTCAAAGTGGGCGACGAGTTGCTCCTCTCCACTCTCACCGCCGGCCTCAATGAGGATCTCGGCAACGCCGCCTCCAACCACACCCTCATGGCGAACCCTACCTACAAGTGGGCGGTGGCGTATCTCCGTCTCGAGGAACGCCGGTTGAAGCATCTTCGCTCCCGTGCTGCTCACACCGCCTTCACCGTCGGCTACTGATAACCCACAAGTGTAGGGGATCGCAACAGCTTTCGAGGATAGAGTATTCAACCCAAATTTATTGATTCGACAGAAGGGGAGCCAAAGAATATTCTTAAGTATTAGCAGTTGAGTTGTCAATTCAACCACACCTGGATAACTTAGTATCTGCAGCAAAGTATTTAGTAGAAAACTAATATGATAGTAATGGTAATAGTGGCAAAAGTAAAGATAATAGTTTTGTAGTAATTGTAATAGTAGCAATGGAAAAGTAAATAAGCAAAGCACAATATGTGAAAAGCTCGTAGGCATTGGATCAGTGATGGATGATTATGTCGGATGCGATTCCTCATATAATAGCTATAACATAGGGTGACACGGAACTAGCTCCAGTTCATCATGTAATATAGGCATGTATTCCGAATATAGTCATACGTGCTTATGGAAAAGAACTTGCATGACATCTTTTGTCCTACCCTCCTGTGGCAGCGGGGTCCTAGTGGAAACTAAGGGATATTAAGGTCTCCTTTTAATAGAGAACTGGAACAAAGCATTAGCACATAGTGAACACATGAACTCCTCAAACTATGGTCATCACCGAGAAATATCCCGATTATTGTCACTTCGGGTTGTCGGATCATAACACATAATAGGTGACTATAGACTTGCAAGATAGGATCAAGAACTCACATATATTCATAAAAACGTAATAGGTTCAGATCTCAAATCATGGCACTCGGGCCCTAGTGACAAGCATTAAGCATAGCAAAGTCATAGCAACATAAATCTCATAACATAGTGGATACTAGGGATCAAACCCTAACAAAACTAACTTGATTACATGGTAAATCTCATCCAACCCATCACCGTCCAGCAAGCCTATGATGGAATTACTCACGCACGGCGGTGAGCATCATGAAATTGGTGATGGAGGATGGTTGATGATGACGACAGCGACGAATCCCTCTCTTCGGAGTCCCCAAACAGACTCCAGATCAGCCCTCCCGAGAGAGATTAGGGCTTGGCGGCGGCTCCATATCGTAAAACACAATGAAACTTTCTCTCTGATTTTTTTTCTCCGCGAAAATGAATATATGAAGTTGGAGTTGAGGTCGGTGGAGCATCAGGGGGCCCACGAGACAGGGGGCGCACCCAGGGGGGAGGGCGCGCCCCTACCCTCGTGGACAGGGTGTGGGCCCCTGGCCTTGATTCTTTCGCCAGTATTTATTATATTTTCCAAAACTTATCTCCGTGGATTTTCAGGTCATTCCGAGAACTTTTGTTTTCTGCACATTAAACAACATCATGGCAGTTCTGCTGAAAACAGCGTCAGTCCGGGTTAGTTTCATTCAAATCATGCAAGTTAGAGTCCAAAACAAGGGCAAAAGTGTTTGGAAAGTAGATACGTTGGAGACGTATCAACTCCCCCAAGCTTAAACCTTTGCTTGTCCTCAAGCAATTCAGTTGATAAACTGAAAGTGATAAAGAAAAACTTTTACAAACTCTGTTTGCTCTTGTTGTTGTAAATATGTAAAGCTAGCATTCAAGTTTTCAGCAAAGATTATGAACTAACCATACTCACAATAACACTTAGGTCTCACATTTACTCATATCAATGGCATAATCAGCTAGCGAGCAATAATAATAAAACTTGGATGACAACACTTTCTCAAAACTATGAGATGGCAATATCTTCCATACTACATGCATTATAGGCAGTTCCCAAACATAATGGTAAAAGTTTATACTCCCCCACCACCAACAGGCATCAATCCATGGCTTGCTCGAAACAACGAGTGCCTCCAACTAACAACAGCCCTGGGGGAGTTTTGTTTAATTATATTGATTTGCTTTGATCTTTTGGATCATGGGACTGGGTATCCCGGTTACCAGCCCTTTTCTCGTGAATGAGGAGCAGAGTCCACTGATACGTCTTCGTAGTATCTATAATTTTTGATTGTTCCATGCTAATATTCTTCAACTTTCATATACTTTTGGCAACTTTCTATACTATTTTTGGGACTAACATATTGATCCAGTGCCCAGTGCCAGTTCCTGTTTGTTGCATGATTTATGTTTCGCAGAAACCAAATATCAAACGGAATCCAAACGGGATAAAAACGGACGGAGAATTATTTTGGAATATTTGGGATTTTCCGGTGGAAGAATCGACGCGAAACGGTGCCCGAGGTGGCCAGGAGATAGGGGGCGCGCCTGGCACTCTCCTGGGCCACCCGTAAGGCGGTTGACGCTCTTCTTTTGCTGCAAGAAACCTAATTTTACGAGAAAAATCTGGGTGAAAGATTCACCCCAATCAGAGTTACGGATCTCCGAATATAAAAGAAACGGTGAAGGGGAAGAATATGAGAACGCAGAAACAGAGAGATAGATCCAATCTCGGAGGGACTCTCGCCCCTCCCAAGCCATGGGAGCCAAGGACCAGAGGAGAAACCCTTCTCCCATCTAGGGAGGAGGTCAAGGAAGAATAAGAAGAAGGGGGCCCTCTCCCCCTTGCTTCCGGTGGCGCTGGAGCGCTGCCGGGGGCCATCATCATCACCGCGATCTTCACCAACACCACCATCATCTTCACCAACATCTCCATCACCTTCCCCCCTCTATCTACAGCAGTCCACTCTCCCGCAACCCGCTTTACCCTCTACTTGAACATGGTGCTTTATGCTTCATATTATTTTCTCATGATGTGTTGCCATCCTATGATGTCTGAGTAGATTTTCGTTGTCTTATTGGTGGTTGATGAATTGCTATGCTTGATTTAATTTTCTTGTGGTTATGTTGCTGTCGTTTGGTGCCCATCATATGAGCGCGCGCGTGGATCACACCATAGGGTTAGTTGTATGTTGATAGGTGAGGGAGTCCCGGATTAGGGGGTGTCCGGATAGCCGGACTACCATCATCGACCGAACTATCATCGGCCGGACTATCATCATCATCGACCGGACTCCAAGACTATGAAGATACAAGATTGAAGACTTCGTCCCGTGTCCGGATGGGACTTTCCTTGGCATGGAAGGCAAGCTTGGCGATACGGATACGTAGATCTCCTACTATTGTAACCGACACTATGTAACCCTAGCCCTCTCCGGTGTCTATATAAACCGGATGGCTCTAGTCCGTAGGACACAACAACAACCATTACAATCATACCATAGGCTAGCTTCTAGGGTTTAGCCTCCTTGATCTCGTGGTAGATCCACTCTTGTAAACATCCACAATATCAATATCAATCAAGCAGGACGTAGGGTTTTACCTCCATCAAGAGGGCCCGAACCTAGGTAAAACGTCGTGTCCCTTGTCTCCTGTTACCATCCGCCTAGACGCACAGTTCAGGACCCCCTACCCGAGATTCGCCGGTTTTGACACCGACATTGGTGCTTTCATTGAGAGTTCCTCTGTGCCGTCACCGATAGGAAGGATGCCTCTTCCCGTCTTCAAGGACGGCATCTTCGCCGATGGAGCCTTGGCCGCCGGCCAAACTATCCGGCTAGGAGGTTTTCTTATGACCGCCTGTCCGGCCACCGCTTCAACGATGACCTCTCGTGTCATCGAGAGCAATCTTCACGTCAACTCGGAATTCGCCGAGCAGTTAGATCCAGCAGAGCTCTCGTCTGTAAACGAACTCTTGGATCGGATCGCCGCCCTGGGAGTCGCTACAGACTACAATCGGATCGGGCTTAAAACCGATCTGAGAGAGATTAACTCTCCCCAGGTTACCCACCACGTCACGGTGGTAGAGGAACATCGCGACGATCCTTCTCCCATATTGAAAACTAGTCGTGTCCGGGCTACCGAACCCTCCATGCCGGATTCCCGCGGAGGAGCGGATTCCGATCAAGCACTGAACATAAAGTCAGGCATCGGACCGGACTCGTTGGACAACGTTCCACTTTCCAAGCTTCCAAATTCGGAAACTTCTCGGCCCTTGAGCCTCGAGATGGGCAGGGTCCCGGACTCAATTAGGCCCGCCCGTCCAGATATATGCGATCTATCTCTAATCCGGCAAGAGCCAGCCGAAACAGTACATCATTACTGGGCCAGATTCCTCCTGGTCATGGACCGGATAAAGGACTGCCGAGAGGAAAACGCAATCTCGATCTTTTGCAACAATTGCACGGACAGGGGAATCTTGAACGCCGTCAGCCATCGTGAAATCACGCGTTTCGCCGACTTGGCATCCATAGTGCGAAAGTACTATGCCATAGAAAGTTTCCGGAAAACCGAAGATAGGTTTTGGGATAATCCGGCCCCGAACATAGCCCCAGTCCGCAACAAAAGGGTGCATTACACTCAGGCACCAAGTACAAGAACCAAAAAACAGAAGCCCCTTAAAGGGAACGGAACCGTACTGGAGGGATGGCTCAGCAAACCCTGTACAATTCACAGTACCAAGGGCGCCACCCCAACACATAGCCTTCGTGCATGTTGGATATTACGGCAGGTGGCCAAAAGTGGCGAGGAGCTTCTAGCCCCGCGAAACCACACCAACAATACCGGTACGGTATCAACCGTCTTCGAGACTTTCGCATCAAACAATATGCGGAAACGAACGATCCACAGCCTTGCCGAAGTCTACCAAGTAGCAACAACAAATCCTTGGAGCGACGCGGCCATCACCTTCAATGCCAGCGACGAACCTAAATTCCGAACAGCCCGAGCACCAGCCGCATTGGTCCTCAGTCCAATAGTGGACGGCTTTCGACTTACCAAGGTACTCATGGATGGCGGCAGCGGATTGAACCTCATTTACGAGGAAACTCTTCAAAAAATGGAAATAGACTGGAGCCGCATTGAGCGAAGCAGCACAACCTTCAGAGGAATAATCCCTAGCCGGGAAGCACGCTGCACCGGAAAAATCACACTCGATGTGGTGTTCGGCTCGCCGGACAATTACAGGTCCGAAGAAATCACGTTCCAAGTGGCCCCGCTCAGCAGCGGATACCACGCTATATTAGGACGAGAGGCGTTCACGATTTTCCAAGCCGTACCCCATTACGGGTACATGAAGCTCAAAATGCCTGGGCCCGGCGGGATAATCACTCTCGTTAGTGATCCGGACATAGCACTCCGCGCCGAAAACAAAACAGCCGCATTAGCCCTGGAGGCACTATCCGAAGCCCTAGCGGCAGAGGAACTCACCGCGCTGCGCGCTACGGTGCACAGAGACGACGTGATACTCGATAAGAGATCCAAGTCCACCTCCTTTAAACCAGCGGACGAAATTATAAAATTCCAGGTCCACCCAACGGACCCGACAAAGACGGCCTCCATCGGGGCACAGTTGAACCCTGATGTAGACGCCGCGCTGCGAGAATTCCTTCGGGAAAATTGGGACATTTTCGCCTGGCATCCTTCAGATATGCCAGGAATCCCTCGCAGGCTGGCAGAGCATAGCCTAAACATCCTAAAAGGGTTCAAGCCAGTCAAACAGGCTCTTCGACGATTTTCCGAACCCAAAAGACAGGCAATGGGAGAAGAACTAGCCAAACTATTGGAAGCCGGATTCATCAGAGATATCAAACATCCGGATTGGCTAGCAAACCTGGTAATGGTACCAAAGAAGGACAGATCCTGGCGCCTATGTGTCGATTTCAAAGACCTAAATAAAGCCTGCCCAAAGGATCCCTTCCCCCTCCCCCGCATCGACCAAATCATCGATGCCACTGCAGGGCACGATTCATTGTGCTTCCTGGACGCATACTCCGGCTATCATCAAATCAAGATGGCAGAAGCGGATCAAGCCGCAACGGCGTTCATTACTCCATATGGACCATTCTGCTTCAACACGATGCCCTTCGGACTTAAAAACGCCGGCGCAACATATCAGCGCATGATTCAGACATGTCTGGCTACCCAGATCGGCAAAACAGTAGAGGCATACGTAGACGACGTAGTCGTCAAAACCAAACACGTCGAAACTCTAGTAGACGACTTGAGGGTCACATTCGACAACCTCCGAGCATATGACATCAAGCTGAATCCGGAAAAATGCGTTTTCGGCGTACCAGCCGGAAAGCTCTTGGGCTTCATTGTATCCGGTAGAGGAATTGAAGCAAATCCGGCCAAGATCCGAGCCCTATCGCAGTTGGATATTCCAAAAAACCTCAAACAGATCCAGAAATTGACTGGATGCGTGGCGGCTCTCAGCCGCTTTATCTCCCGCCTAGGAGAAAAGGCATTGCCCCTCTATCGCCTCCTCAGGCACACCGAACACTTCGAGTGGACGGATGCTGCCACTGCCGGACTCGAAGAAATAAAGGCCATATTGGCAACGAATCCGGTCCTGGCTGCGCCCAACCTGGGCGAACCTATGTTGTTATACATCGCGGCAACACATCAAGTAGTAAGCGCGGTGCTCGTCGTAGAACGAGAGACAGAAGGGCATAAATTCCCTCTTCAAAAACCAGTGTACTACGTATCCACTGTTTTAACCCCCTGCAAGTCCCGTTACCCGCACTATCAAAAGATAGCGTATGCGGTGTTCATGGCATCCCGGAAGCTCCGACACTACTTTCAAGAGTGTTCGATAACAGTGGCCTCCGAAGTACCCCTAAATGACATTATAAATAACCGCGACGCAACGGGCAGGATTGCAAAATGGGCCATTGAGCTCTTACCATTCGACATAACTTACAAACCCCGGCGAGCTATAAAGTCGCAAGTTTTGGCTGACTTTGTCGCTGAGTGGACTGAAGCCGAACTCCCTAAAGAGTACGGCGCATACTCCAATTGGATTATGCATTTCGACGGCTCCAAAATGTTGGCCGGATTGGGGGCTGGCATCGTACTAACGTCCCCAACCGGGGACAGAGTCCAATACGTACTTCAGATAATGTACACGGACTCCAACAACGCAGCCGAATACGAGGCCCTCTTACATGGCCTCCGGATGGCAATCTCCATGGGCATCCAACGCCTAGAGGTGCGCGGGGACTCAAACCTCGCAATATCCCAAGTAAATGGAGACTTTGACGCCAAGGATCCAAAAATGGCAGCCTATCGCAACGCCGTCCTTAAAATGTCAGCTCGGTTCGAAGGACTTGAATTCCACCATGTAGCCAGAGATAATAACCAAGCGGCCGACGTATTGGCACGCATCGGCGCAAAACGTGACGCTGTCCCTCCAAATATCTTCCTGGAACGGCTGTTCAAGCCATCCGTACTATGGGAAGAGGAGTCCGGAAATAACAAACCGGAGGCAGCCGCAGAACAATCTGACATAACCGGCGATCCAGCCGACGAAACAACACCCTCAGCTCACGACATAATGGCAGTAATCGCCCCATGGACAGAGCCGTTCCTAGCCTACTTGCTTAGGCAGGAACTCCCCGAAGACCATAATGAGGCCCGCTGCGTAGTCCGGCGATCTAAAGCCTACAAGGTCCATGAGGGAGAACTCTATAAGAAAAGCACAACCGGAGTCCTTCAAAGGTGTATCTCCGAAGAGGAAGGGCGAGACCTTCTGGCTAAAATTCACGCCAGACTAGGCGGACACCACACCGTAGCCCGGGCCCTTGTAGGAAAGGCATTCCGTACAGGATTTTATTGGCCGACGGCCCGGGCAGATGCTCAGGACTTAGTCCGAAGATGCGTCGGTTGTCAGCTCTTTGCTAATCAGAGCCACATGCCACCCACCGCCCTCAAAACTATACCCATTACCTGGCCGTTCGCGGTCTGGGGGCTTGACATGGTTGGACCACTTAAAGGGGGAACCCACAAGCAAAGGTACCTATTGGTCATGGTGGATAAATTCACCAAATGGATAGAGGCCAAGCCAGTTAAAACGGCAGAGTCCGGACCAGTGATAGACTTTATATCCGGGGTAGTACACCGTTATGGTGTCCCCCACAGCATCATCACCGATAATGGCACGAACTTCACGGCCGATGAGGTTAAATCATGGTGCAAAAATATGGGCATCAAGCTCGATTACGCTTTAGTCAATCATCCTCAAACCAACGGTCAAGTGGAACGAGCAAATGGTCAAATAATGAGCGGCATCAAACCCAGACTAGTGCGGTCCCTTACGAAATCTGACACGCACTGGGTAGAGGAGCTCGACTCCGTACTCTGGGGGCTGCGGACAACGCCTAACCGTACTACCGGATTCACACCATTTTTTATGGTATACAGCGTAGAAGCAGTTTTGCCCTGCGACATAATTCATGACTCACCTCGAGTGCGCATGTACGAAGAAAGAGAAGCCGAGTTGGATCGGCAGGACAGCTTGGATGCATTGGAGGAAGAACGCGATGTCGCCAAGGCTCGTTCCGCATTTTATCAGTAGCAGGCTCGAAGATACCAAAGCAGAGAAGTACGGGCCAAGACTTACAACGTTGGTGAACTGGTTCTACGCCTGCCGGACAAGAAAAAGGACAAGCTCAAGCCCAAATGGGAAGGCCCCTTCATCATCGATAAAGTCTTGAATGGCGGAGCGTACCATCTACGAAATACGTCGGATAACCGACTCGAGCCGAACCCATGGAACGCAGCCCGCCTCCGAAGATTCTATGCCTAGCATCGGACTAAGAGTTCGTCCCTTTCCCCCCGTCCAAATTTTTTTTTTACTTCAACTGCCTTTTGTTTATCTTTTTCTTGTCAACCCTATTCATCAAAGCCTTAAAAGGCCTACTTGTGCATCGTTCGCGCGCAATTGATGTGCTATCCGCACTCATTATACCTGGGGGCTTCTTTACCAGAAGCTTAATTATAAGGGCTTGATGCCCAGCACATGTGTCAAGCCTCCACATGTACCTTTTATTCACCATTATATGCATCGATATGACTTAAGTTTTGGCCAAGCTGGGTTGCCTGGCTCCTGTGCTTACCCCTACGTTCCCGATTGTTCGGCTAGGAGGTAAAGGGAGCACCTCTGCGATTGTTACTGCCGGGTCAGCCGGATGTGTACCTCAGACTGGGTGAAGCCGAAAGCTAGCGTTCTTAAGGGAATATTCGGTCGGTGACTTAAAAGATGGTTTTTTATCCACTTATTTATCTGCCCCCAGATGTTTTTCTGCTTTTTTTCGCAGTCCGGACATGCACTTTAGGGCATGCCACCCCCAGAGGAAAGGAACCCTTAACGGAACTATTCTCCCTGGAAGATGTTTCTTACTACCCATGTAATATAACATAACTAGTTGGGCACTTGTCTGATAAAGCACTAATGACCCCTACGCCTGGTCTCCATGCATACCCCGGTTGTTTCATAACCGAGAAGGTATTCGGACACACTCCGGACTCTAGGGTCCCGAGGTCGAAGCGAAAAGGTCGGCAAAGACAAACGATCTACAATCCGGCTAGAAGGCATTTTATATGTCATTTTATAATACATTGTCAAATCGACTGATTGTATTCTTCCTCAATCCCGTCTAACAGGTTGTCTAATTTACAGTCCTGTTGGGAAAATTTAGCGGCCAACTCTACTTGGCCGTATACTAAACTCACAGGGATCTCCTTCCCATCGGGCCCCACAGGTCCGACTTCGGCCATGTGGTTGGGATCCGCCTTCTTGTACCGCGTCTTTACCATGGCCCAGGCCTCCCTGGCACCTTGGCGGCAGGCCGAAATCTTCCATAAATGGAAGCGCTGCCGCACTCCCTGAAGCTTCTCCGCAAGCTCCCCAAGACCCTCGGGTAAGGAGAAGGCTGGCCATAAAGCCTAGATGACGCCGCTCATTGCCTGCCGAACTCGTTCGATCAGTTGCAACAATTCGGGAAGTTGATCACCCGTTGATACGGGCATCTCCTCCGCAGGACGACCTGTGAGCATACCTGCACACATATTCTGTCAAATCGACTTCCTCGCTGAACTCTTCTTTTCAAAGGAGTTCTCTCAAGCACTTACTATAGATGCCGCAACGAAGCCGCTGATTCTCCTTAACGGAGCCCGACAGCTCGGCCCGAACGCCTTTCAGCTCTTCTCCAAGCTGGGCATGGGCATCCTGGAGCTTGTTCCTTTCATGCTGCACCTTATGCAGCACCCTCTCGCCGGCCTTCAGTTGGCGCAGAAGTTCTTGCCTATCCGGATCTTGTCCGGCAGCACCTGCAACGTCATTTTTTAGACTTGCGCAAAGGCCAAACGCTACTTATCTTTCTAAAATAATGCGTTACCAGGAGAGGTCCCTGTGTTTCCTCCTGCGCCAGAGAGTGCGGCCTCAAGTTGGGCCTTGCACTCCTGCAGCTCCTGAGATAGTTGGGTATTCTTCTCGGTAAGATCCTACGTTTCATATGATCCTTAAAATCAGTTAATATAACTACTTTAAGTCTCGGGGGCTACTGGCATATACAACTATTAAATTCTCTTACCCGTATGTCTTTTACATACTGCTCCGTGGCTCTGGTAAAACCATCTTGAGCAGCACGAAGGTGCGCGTCCCCCGCGTTAAAGGCATTCAACGCCTCGGGGGAGAAGCACGCGTCACGAAATACTGTCTGGCGGCGCCTGTGATTCATGGCACTCTCCACCTCAAACTTGGTGGCGGACAGTCTGTCGGCATCCTCCGTTGGAGGAACGTCCAGCTCGCGCCTTGCGCATGCCTCCCCCTCCAGACCAGGTGCTGGAGCCTGGCTGGTAGAGGTTGGATTGGCAACCTCCACGCCCGCAGTCCGGCTGGCGCTTTTTTCCCTACAAAAGTCATGAGCACTCAAACGCTTCCTAGGAACGTTGCTCTAAATAATGAATTGTGAGCTACACCTTTGCGGCGACGTTTCAGTCCGTGCCGCGCTCCTCTTCCGCCTACTGGTCCGGACTGGCCTTTGTTGGTCAGCCACCGCGGGCTCGGCTTCTCGCCCTAGGGGCGCCTCCTGCACGGCGCCATCATATACAGTGGTCAGAAATAAGCAAGGAAGGAATGACGGTGTCAGGACTTCGGTCACAATCACCTTTATGTCCGGGATAGTCGGCCGTGATGGCAATTAAGGCATTGTCCATGCTGAGCTGGTGGAACACCCCGTCGATTAGCTCCACCTTTATGTCCGGATCCTCTTCGGAGTCCGAATCCCGGGATCTCTCTGGATCCTCGGGTTGCGGAGCTGGACTTAGCATGTCCTCCATGATCCGGCGCAGTTCCTGCGTCGAAAGAAGAACACAATATAAGAAACTTAAGTTTCAAAAAGCATGGGTTGGGCACGCAGAGTGTTCGCTTGCCCAAGGCCGGGGATTACTCATGGAGAACCCATTTAACAGGTTCGTCTGAAGGAAATCCTCCTTCTCCCCCTTATACAGGCCGGAAAGGATCGTCACCAGGTCTTCGACCGAATCCGGCCCTTTACGGCCATGACGGGTGGCATCGTCCTCCCTGTTGAAATCCCACATGGGGTGGCCCCTGTATTGTAGTGGCTGCAACCCCCGCATAATGCATGTTGCCATGACTCCAATCATGGTCAACCCGGAATGGCCCAGTAACCTTATTCGGCCCATCAAATAATGGACGCTCTTGTCTTCCTCCAGTTGGGGGCTCCGCGGACGCCAACTAAGGCGTTTCTTCAGAGGAGCATTGCTGAACTCCGGGAGGCCGATCCGAACAGGGTCCGGCAGCGGAGCGTCTTCTATATAAAACCATCCTGAAGGCCAGTCTTCGGACGCCTTCTTAGGGGTTCCGGATGGATATCCGGTCCCGGCAATACGCCATATTTCGGCGCCGCCCACTTGATATATGGACCCCTCGTGAGAGCGGGGTACAAGGCAGAACAACCTCTTCCACAGCGCGAAATGGGGCTCGACGCCCAGGAATAGCTCGCAAAGAGCTACGTAACCTGCAATGTCCAGGATTGAGGCGGGCATGAGGTGATGAAGCTGGAGTCCGTAGAACTCTAGGAGCCCGCGGAGGAATGGATGTACAGGAAATCCGAGCCCCCTTATCAGATGGGGGACGAAGCATACCCGCTCCCCTTTGTTGGGACTTGGGGTAACCTCCGCTTGCTTCCCACCTTTGTAGGTGGCCAGCCCGGCTCGGACCGGAACCATAAAGGCCGGAGGGAGATATCCCCCCGCTTGGGGCTTCACCAGCTCGTTGTGCGGAACAGAGCATCTCCTCCAATCTCCTGGCAAAGGGTTGGGAGCGCGAGAAGAGGAGCCACGTTGACGGTCCATGATGGAATGGATTCTTGGTCGAAAGCGCTCCGATGAGTATTTGCGGGAGGAAGATGGCGATTTGGATTATTCGCACAACTAGGGGGTAAAACATAAAAGACACCCTGGCTTTTCACATTCGCGCGACGCGTGGAGGAAGGCCATTATTGGGCATGGAAGCCAAGACGTGCAACATTGATGAGGAAGCCGGACACTGTTCGGCAGGTACGTAGAACTTGAAGGAGAACCCGCCTTGCAACGCCGAAGACTACACACACGCTGGACTTATCGTCATTGAAGCCTGGTTCGGGAGCTACTGAGGGAGTTCCGGATTAGGGGGTGTCCGGATAGCCGGACTACCATCATCGACTGAACTATCATCGGCCGGACTATCATCATCATCGACCGGACTCCAAGACTATGAAGATACAAGATTGAAGACTTCGTCCCGTGTCCGGATGGGACTTTCCTTGGCGTGGAAGGCAAGCTTGGCGATACGGATACGTAGATCTCCTACTATTGTAACCGACTCTATGTAACCCTAGCCCTCTCCGGTGTCTATATAAACCGGATGGCTCTAGTCCGTAGGACACAACAACAACCATTACAATCATACCATAGGCTAGCTTCTAGGGTTTAGCCTCCTTGATCTCGTGGTAGATCCACTCTTGTAAACATCCACAATATCAATATCAATCAAGCATGACGTAGGGTTTTACCTCCATCAAGAGGGCCGGAACCTGGGTAAAACATCATGTCCCTTGTCTCCTCTTACCATCCGCCTAGACGCACAGTTCGGGACCCCCTACCCGAGATCCGCCGGTTTTGACACTGACAATAGGACTATGTATTGGAGGGCTAGAGTGACAGAAGCTTCAACGTAGCATAGAAATTGATGCATACGGGATTGAAGGGGGACCAATGTATCTTAATGCTATGGTTGGGTTTTACCTTAATGAACGTTAGTAGTTACGGATGCTTGCTAATAGTTCCAATCATAAGTGCATAGAATACCAAGTCAGGGATGACATGCTAGCAGTGGCCTCTCCCACATAAAACTTGCTATCGGTCTAGTAAAGTAGTCAATTGCTGAGGGACAATTCCGCAACTCCTACCACCACTTTTCCACACTCTCTATATTTACTTTATTGCACCTTTATCTAAACAGCCCCTAATTTTTATTTACGTGTTCTTTATTATCTTGCAAACATATTCTATCACACCTACAAAGTACCTCTAGTTTCATACTTGTTCTAGGTAAAGCGAACGTCAAGCGTGCATCGATTCGTATCAGTGGCCGATAGGACTTGAGAGAGTATTTGTTCTACCTTTATCTCCTCGTTGGGTTCGACACTCTTACTTATCGAAAGAGGCTACAACTATCCTGTATACTTGCGGGTTATCATCCACTCCTTTTGAGAATAACCCACCTAGCATGGAAGATACAGGCAGCCCTAGTTGAAACATGAGCTGCTCGAGCATACAAAACAAAATTTCATTTGAAGGTTTGGAGTTTGGCACATACAAATTTACTTGAAAGGACAAGTAAATACCGCATATAGGAAGGTATGGTGGACTCATATGGAACAACTTTGGGGTTTATGGAGTTTGGATGCACAAGCAGTATTCTCGCTTAGTACAGGTGAAGACTAGCAAAAGACTGAGAAGCGACCAACTGAGAGAGCGACAACAGTCATGAACATGCATTAAAATTAATTTACACCAAGCACAAGCATGAGTAGGATATAATCTACCATGAACATAAATATCATAAAGGCTATGTTGATTTGTTTTCAACTACATGCGTGAACTTGTGCCAAGTCGAGTCACTCAATTCATTCAAAGGAGGACACCATCCCATCATACCACATCACAATCATTTCAATAGCATGTTGGCACGCAAGGTAAACCATTATAACTCATAGCTAATTAAGCATGGCACAAGCAACTATAATCTCTAAATGTCATTGCAAATATGTTTACTTCATAATAAGCTGAATCAGGAATGATGAACTCATCATATTTACAAAAACAAGAGAGGTCGAGTTCATACCAGATTTTCTCATCTCAATCAGTCCATCATATATCGTCATTATTGCCTTTCACTTGCACGACCGAACGATGTGTATAATAATAATAGTGCATGTGCATTGGACTAAGCTGGAATCTGCAAGCATTCAACTCAAGAGAGAAGACAAAGTAATATGGGCTCTAAGTTAAATAAACAATCATGCATATGAGAGCCACTAAACATTCTCAATATGGTCTTCTACTCTCGACCCCCAAAGGAAAGAAAAGAAAATAAAACTATTTACATGGGAAAGCTCCCAACAAGCAAGAAGAAGAACGAGAAATCTTTTTTGGGGTTTTCATTTTAATTCTACTACAAGCATGGAAATTAAACTAACTAATTTTTTTGGTTTTTCTTAAAGTTTATCAAACACACAAGAAGAAGGCTAGAAAAAGGAATTAAACTAGCATGGATAATACAATGAAAGAGTGTGAGCACCGATGACTAGAAAAGTGTGTGAACATGAATGTAAAGTCGGTGAGAAATACGTACTCCCCCAAATTGGTCTATTGCCAAGGATAGCCTGGCTGATATCCGTAGTTATAACTGGGGTCATACTAATATGCAGCAGCAAATGCATCCTGAGCTGCGACATGTTGGCGAGCAGCCTCCGCTCTCCCTTCGTGTTCAGCTGCCTCCTCCCTGGTAGCAACATATCTTCGTTTTGCCTGGAAATCAAAAAGGGATGGAGCAGGGAGAGTAACATGGACAACGCTACGTCTGTCAAAGATTAGTCGATACTGTAGGAATTGTTCATTCCTCAAAAGAAAACAATGTTTGACCATCGCGTCATAATCTAAATAAGCAGGAAGCAACTCCATATCCCCCTCTCATGGGGCTATACCAAGATAATTAGCAACACGGGTCGCACAAATCCCTCCAAATAAATCTCCGGATATACCATTATTATGCAGCCTACGTGCAACTATTGCCCCCAAGTTGTAATCTCTATTACCTAACACAGCACTCTTGAGGACACAAAGATCAGGGACGCACATGTGACATGCTTCATCTTTACCGTTAATGCATCTACCAATGAAGAGAGCAAAATAATGTATAGCAGGAAAATGAATGCTCCCTATGGTAGCTTGTGCTATATCCCTAGATTCTCCCATGGTAATACTAGCAAGAAAGTCTTTATATTCAGATCTGTGGGGGTCATTAACATCGCCCCACTGCTGGAGTTTGCAAGTAGTTGTAAAATCTTCTAGGTCCATGTTATAATATTTATCATAAATATCAAACAGGACACTTTGCGAATTACGCGAAGATTTATATTTAAACCTTCTTACGAATGAATCAGTTAATAGATAGTACTGAGGACACTTATCTTGTAAGAAGTCCTCAAGATCGGCATTACACACATATGCATCAAATTCATCCTTAAAGCATGCTTTGACCATGAACTCGTCTGATGGCCACTCACAAGCTCGGACTTCGGCATCCCTTGGTGGTTCATTGTCTTGCTCACGCATAGCACGCCTGGGTACTTTATTTATTGAGGAACCACTTTGATACATTCTCCAAGATATATTTCTTTTTCTAAAAAAATTCTGAAATTTTAGTAACTTCAAAATAAAAGTGAATAAAACTAAACAAGATTGGTAGCAACTACTCCTACAAGTGCCAAGAGCCTATATCAAGCATTAGAATTACTTGGGACCTCATAATTTGACATGCAAGCTAAAGAACAGGGTCACCTATGAAGAAAAATTTGCAATGAATAAAGCACTAGAACAAAAACTAATTGGACCGATGGAGGAGTCACATACCAAGCAACAATCTCCCAAAGCAGTTTTGTGAATGGAGCTTTGAACAAGGAGATCGAAAATCGCAGCAAAATGAGGTAGAACTCGTGCTTGAGCTAGATGGGGATTTTTTTGGCAAGAAGATGGAGTGGGTGGGTGCAGGAACAAGTGGAGGGGGCCACCGTGGACCCACGAGATAGGGGGGCGCGCCCAGGGGGTGTGAGAACGCCCTCCACCCTCGTGGCCTGGTGCTTGCCCCCCCCCCCTCTGCAGTGTTTTCAATGCCTAAAATCCTCAAATATTCCATAAAAAGTCATACTAAATTTGCAGGGCATTTGGATCACTTTTATTTTTGGGATATGTTTTTATTGCACGGATAATTCAGAAAACAGACAGATAAAACTATTTTTGCTTTATTTATTCTAAATAATAGAAAGTAAAAAGAGGGTACAGAAGGTTGTGCCTTCTAGTTTCATCCATCTCATGATCAGCAAAATGAATCCACTAACAAGGTTGATCAAGTCTTGTTAACAAACTCATTCCGAATAACACGGAACCGGAGAAATTTCAAATAACACTAAGTTACCTCAACGGGGATATGAACATCCCCAATCATAAGAATATCATACTTCTTCTTGACAGTAGGAAGAGGAAATTCAAAACCTCCAATAATGATAGTTGGAACTTTTCCTATAGAATTGATGCTATGAACTTGAGATTGTTTCCTCGGAAAGTGTACCGTATGCCCATTACCATTAACATGAGAGGTGACATTGCCTTTGTTGCAATCAATAACAGTCCCTGCGGTATTCAAAAAGAGTCTACCAAGGATAATCGACATACTATCATCCTCGGGAATATCAAGAATAACAAAGTCCGTTTAAGATAGTGACATTTGCAACCACAACAGGCACATCCTCACAAATACCGACAGGTATAGCAGTTGATTTATCATCCATTTGCAAAGATATTTCAGTAGGTGTCAACTTATTCAATTCAAGTCTACGATATAAAGAGAGAGGCATAACACTAACACCGGCTCCAAGATCACATAAAGCAGTTCTAACATAATTTCTTTTAATGGAGCATTGTATAGTTGGTACCCCGGGGTCTCCAAGTTTCTTTGGTATTCCACCCTTAAAAGTATAATTAGCAAGCATGGTGGAAATTTCAGCTTCCGGTATCTTTCTTTTATTTGTAATGATATCCTTCATATATTTAGCATAAGGATTTACTTTAAGCATATCAGTTAAGCGCATACGTAAGAAGATAGGTCTAATCATTTCAGCAAAGCTCTCAAAATCCTCATCATCCTTTGTCTTGGATGGTTTAGGAGGAAAGGGCATGGGTTTCTGAACCCATAGTTCTCTTTCTCTACCGTGTTTCCTAGCAACAAAATCTCTCTTATCATAACGTTGATCCTTTGATTGTGGGTTATCAAGATCAACAGCAGGTTCAATCTCTACATCAGTATTATTGCTAGGATGAGCATCAGCACAAACATTATCATCAACATTATCACTAGGTTCATGTTCGTCACCTGATTGTGTTTCAGCATCAGAAATAGAAATATCATTGGGATTCTCAGTGTTGGAAATATGCCCTAGAGGCAATAATAAAAGTATTATTATATTTCAATGTTCATGATAATTGTCTTTTGTTCATGTTATAACTGTATTATCCGGAAATCGTAATACACGTGTGAATACTTAGACCACAATATGTCCCTGGTGAGCCTCTAGTTGACTAGCTCGTTGTGATCAACAGATAGTCATGGTTTCCTGACTATGGACATTGGATGTCGTTGATAACGGGATCACATCATTAGGAGAATGATGTGATGGACAAGACCCAATCCTAAGCATAGCATAAAAGATCGTATAGTTCGTTTGCTAGAGCTTGGCCAATGTCAAGTATCTCTTCCTTTGACCATGAGATCGTGTAACTCCCGGATACCGTAAGAGTGCCTTGGGTGTACCAAACGTCACAACGTAACTGGGTGACTATAAAGGTGCATTACAGGTATCTCCGAAAGTATCTGTTGGGTTGACACGGATCGAGACTGGGATTTGTCACTCCGTATGACGGAGAGGTATCTCTGGGCCCACTCGGTAATGCATCATCATAATGAGCTCAATGTGACCAAGGTGTTGGACACGGGATCATGCATTACGGTACGAGTAAAGTGACTTGCCGGTAACGAGACTGAACAAGGTATTGGGATACCGACGATCGAGTCTCGGGCAAGTAACGTACCGATTGACAAAGGGAATTGTATACAGGGTTTGATCGAATCCTCGACATCGTGGTTCATCCGATGACAACATCGAGGAGCATGTGGGAGCCATCATGGGTATCCAGATCCCGCTGTTGGTTATTGACCTGAGAGCGTCTCGGTCATGTCTGCATGTCTCCCGAACCCGTAGGGTCTACACACTTAAGGTTCGGTGACGCTAGGGTTATTAGGAAGACTAGTATGTGACTACCGAATGTTGTTCGGAGTCCCGGATGGGATCCCGGACGTCACGAGGAGCTCCGGAAGGGTCCGGAGGTAAAGATTTATATATGGGAAGTTGTCAAACTGGCACCGGGAAGTTTCGGGGTCATACCGGTATTGTACCGGGGCCACCGGAAGGGTTCCGGGGGTCCACCGGGAGGGGCCACCCCTCCCGGGGGACCACATGGGCTGCGTGGGGCAGGGAGCCAGCCCCTGGTGGGCTGGGCGCACCCCCTCCCTTGGGCCCTTGCGCCTAGGGTTGAGGGGGGAACCCTAGAGGGGGCGCCCCCTTGGCTTGGGGGGCAAGCCACCCTCTCCCCCTCTCCCCTTGGCCGCCGCCCCCCCCCTAGATGGGTTCTAGAGGGGCCGGCCCCCTTCTCCCTTCCCCCTATAAATAGAGGGGTGAGGGGAGGGCAGCCGCACCACCCTCCAAGGCGCAGCCCTCCCCTCCCCAACACCTCTCCTCCTCCGTTGTGTGCTTGGCGAAGCCCTGTCGGAGTACTGCTTCTCCACCATCACCACGCCGTCGTGCTGCCGGTGGAGCTGTCTTCCTCAACCTCTCCTTCCCCCTTGCTGGATCAAGAAGGAGGAGACGTCTCCCGTCCCGTACGTGTGTTGAACGCGGAGGTGCTGTCCGTTCAGCACTTGGACATCGGTGATCCGAATCACGTTCGAGTACGACTCCATCATCACCATCCCTTGGCTAGCTTCCGCTCGTGATCTACAAGTGGTATGTAGATGCAAACTCTCTCCCTTGACTCGTTGCTTAGATGAACTCATAGATGGATCTTGGTGAAACCGTAGGAAAAATTTTAATTTTCTGCAACGTTCCCCAACAGTGGCATCATGAGCTAGGTCTATGCGTAGTTCTCTTTGCACGAGTAGAACACAATTTTGTTGTGGGCGTGGATTTTGTCATCTTACTTGCCTCTACTAGTCTTTTCTTGCTTCGGCGGTATTGTGGGATGAAGCGGCCCGGACCAACCTTACACGTACGCTTACGTGAGACCGGTTCCACCGACTGACATGCACTAGTTGCATAAGGTGGCTGGCGGGTGTCTGTCTCTCCCACTTTAGTTGGAGCGGATTCGATGAAAAGGGCCCTTATGAAGGGTAAATAGAAGTTGACAAAATCACGTTGTGGTTATTCGTAGGTAAGAAAACGTTCTTGCTAGAACCCAATTGCAGCCACGTAAAAGATGCAACAACAATTAGAGGACGTCTAACTTGTTTTTGCAGCGATTGATCATGTGATGTGATATGGCCAGAAGTTGTGATGAATGATGAATTGTGATGTATGAGATCATGTTCTTTGTAATAGGATTCACGACTTGCATGTCGATGAGTATGACAACCGGCAGGAGCCATAGGAGTTGTCTTTATTTTTTGTATGACCTGCGTGTCATTGAAAACGCCATGTAACTTACTTTACTTTATTGCTAAACGCGTTAGTCATAGAAGTAGAAGTAGTCGTTGGCGTGACAACTTCATGAAGACACGATGATGGAGATCATGATGATGGAGATCATGGTGTCAAGCCGGTGACAAGATGATCATGGAGCCCCGAAGATGGAGATCAATGGAGCTATATGATATTGGCCATATCATGTCACAACTATATAATTGCATGTGATGTTTATTATGTTTATGCATCTTGTTTACTTAGGACGACGGTAGTAAATAAGATGATCCCTTACAAAAATTTCAAGAAGTGTTCTCCCCTAACTGTGCACCGTTGCTACAGTTCGTCGCTTCTAAGCACCACGTGATGATCGGGTGTGATGGATTCTTACGTTCACATACAACGGGTGTAAGACAGTTTTACACAGCGAAAACACTTAGGGTTAACTTGACGAGCCTAGCATGTGCAGACATGGCCTCGGAACACGGAGACCGAAAGGTCGAACACGAGTCGTATGGAAGATACGATCAACATGAGAATGTTCACCGACGATGACTAGTCCGTCTCACGTGATGATCGGACACGGCCTAGTCGACTCGGATCGTGTAACACTTAGATGACTAAAGGGATGTCTAATCTGAGTGGGAGTTCATAATTTGATTAGAACTTAATTATCATGAACTTAGTCTAAAACCTTTGCAAATATGTCTTGTAGATCAAATGGCCAACGCTCATGTCAACATGAACTTCAACGCGTTCCTAGAGAAAACCAAGCTGAAAGATGATGGCAGCAACTATACGGACTGGGTCCGGAACCTGAGGATCATCCTCATAGCTGCCAGGAAACAATATGTCCTAGAAGGACCGCTAGGTGACGCTCCCGTCCCAGAGAACCAAGACATTATGAATGCTTGGCAAACTCGCGCTGATGATTACTCCCTCGTTCAGTGCGGCATGCTTTACAGCTTAGAACCGGGGCTCCAAAAGCGTTTTGAGCATCACGGAGCATATGAGATGTTCGAAGAGCTGAAACTAGTTTTCCAAGCTCATGCCCGGGTCGAGAGATATGATGTCTCCGACAAGTTCTACAGTTGTAAGATGGAGGAAAACAGTTCTGTCAGTGAGCACATCCTGAAGATGTCTGGGTTGCACAACCGTATGACCCAGCTGAACATTAACCTCCCAGATGAGGCGGTCATTGACAGAATCCTCCAGTCGCTCCCACCAAGCTACAAGAGCTTTGTGATGAACTACAACATGCAGGGGATGGAAAAGACCATTCCTGAAGTGTTCTCGATGCTGAAGTCAGCAGAGGCTGAAATCAAGAAAGAACATCAAGTGTTGATGGTCAATAAGACCACTAAGTTCAAGAAGGGCAAGGGTAAGAAGAACTTCAAGAAGGACGGCAAGGAGGTTGCCGCGCCTGGTAAGCCAGTTACCGGGAAGAAGTCAAAGAATGGACCCAAGCCTGAGACTGAGTGCTTTTATTGCAAGGGGAAGGGTCACTGGAAGCGGAACTGCCCCAAATACTTAGCGGATAAGAAGGCCGGCAACACCAAAGGTATATTTGATATACATGTAATTGATGTGTACCTTACCAGTACTCGTAGTAACTCCTGGGTATTTGATACCGGTGCCGTTGCTCATATTTGTAACTCACAGCAGGAGCTGCGGAATAAACGGAGACTGGCGAAGGACGAGGTGACGATGCGCGTCGGGAATGGTTCCAGAGTCGATGTGATCGCCGTCGGCACGCTGCCTCTACATTTACCTACGGGATTAGTTTTGAACCTTAATAATTGTTATTTAGTGCCAAGTTTGAGCATGAACATTGTATCTGGATCTCGTTTAATACGAGATGGCTACTCATTTAAGTCTGAGAATAATGGTTGTTCGATTTATATGAGAGATATGTTTTATGGTCATGCTCCGATGGTCAATGGTTTATTCTTAATGAATCTCGAGCGTAATATTACACATGTTCATAGTGTAGATGCCAAAAGATGTAAAGTTGATAACGATAGTCCCACATACTTGTGGCACTGCCGCCTTGGTCACATTGGTGTCAAGCGCATGAAGAAGCTCCATGCTGATGGACTTTTGGAGTCTCTTGATTATGAATCATTTGACACATGCGAACCATGCCTCTTGGGCAAAATGACCAAGACTCCGTTCTCCGGAACAATGGAGCGAGCAACCAACTTGTTGGAAATCATACATACCGATGTGTGCGGTCCAATGAGCGTTGAGGCTCGCGGAGGATATCGTTATGTTCTCACTCTCACTGATGACTTGAGTAGATATGGGTATGTCTACTTAATGAAACACAAGTCTGAGACCTTTGAAAAGTTCAAGGAATTTCAGAATGAGGTAGAGAATCAACGTGACCGAAAGATAAAATTCTTACGATCAGATCGTGGAGGAGAATACTTAAGTCACGAATTTGGTACACACTTAAGGAAATGTGGAATCGTTTCACAACTCACGCCGCCTGGAACACCTCAGCGAAACGGTGTGTCCGAACGTCGTAATCGCACTCTATTGGATATGGTGCGGTCTATGATGTCTCTTACCGATTTACCGCTATCATTTTGGGGATACGCTCTAGAGACAGCTACATTCACTTTAAATAGGGCACCGTCTAAATCCGTTGAGACGACACCGTATGAATTATGGTTTGGGAAGAAACCTAAGCTGTCGTTTCTAAAAGTTTGGGGATGCGATGCTTATGTCAAGAAACTTCAACCTGAAAAGCTCGAACCCAAGTCGGAAAAATGCGTCTTCATAGGATACCCTAAGGAAACTGTCGGGTATACCTTCTACTTAAGATCCGAGGGCAAAATCTTTGTTGCCAAGAACGGATGCTTTCTGGAAAAAGAGTTTCTCTCGAAAGAAGTAAGTGGGAGGAAAGTAGAACTCGATGAAGTACTACCTCTCGAACGGGAAAGTGGTGCAGCTCAGGAAAATGTTCCTGTGATGCCCACACCAACTGAAGAGGAAACCAATGATGATGATCAAGGTACTTCGGATCAAGTTGCTACTGAACTTCGTAGGTCCACAAGGACACGTTCCGCACCAGAGTGGTACGGCAACCCCGTCCTGGAAATCATGTTGTTAGACAACGGTGAACCTTCGAACTATGAAGAAGCGATGGCGGGCCCAGATTCCAACAAATGGCTTGAAGCCATGAAATCCGAGATAGAATCCATGTATGAAAACAAAGTATGGACTTTGACAGACTTGCCCGATGATCGGCGAGCGATAGAAAACAAATGGATCTTTAAGAAGAAGACGGACGCGGATGGTAATGTCACCATCTATAAGCTCGACTTGTCGCTAAGGGTTATCGACAAGTTCAAGGGATTGACTACGACGAGACATTCTCTCCCGTAGCGAAGCTGAAGTCCGTCCGAATCATGTTAGCAATTGCCGCATACTATGATTATGAGATATGGCAGATGGACGTCAAAACGGCATTCCTTAACGGGCATCTTAAGGAAGAACTGTATATGATGCAGCCGGAAGGTTTTGTCGATCCTAAGAACGCTAACAAAGTATGCAAGCTCCAGCGATCCATTTATGGGCTGGTGCAAGCATCTCGGAGTTGGAACATTCGCTTTGATGAGATGATCAAAGCGTTTGGGTTTATGCAGACTTATGGAGAAGCCTGCGTTTACAAGAAAGTGAGTGGGAGCTCTGTAGCATTTCTCATATTATATGTAGATGACATACTCTTGATGGGAAATAATATAGAATTTCTGGACAGCATTAAGGCCTACTTGAATAAGTGTTTTTCAATGAAGGACCTTGGAGAAGCTGCTTATATATTAGGCATCAAGATCTATAGAGATAGATCGAGACGCCTCATAGGTCTTTCACAAAGCACATACCTTGATAAGATTTTGAAGAGGTTCAAAATGGATCAGTCCAAGAAGGGGTTCTTGCCTATGTTACAAGGTGTGAGATTGAGCTCGGCTCAGTCACCGACCACGGCAAAAGATAAAGAAGAGATGAGTGTCATCCCCTATGCTTCAGCCATAGGATCTATTATGTATGCCATGCTGTGTACCAGACCCGATGTAAACCTTGCCGTAAGTTTGGTAGCAAGATACCAAAGTAATCCCGGCAAGGAACACTGGACAGCGGTCAAGAATATCCTGAAGTACCTGAAAAGGACGAAGGACATGTTTCTCGTTTATGGAGGAGACGAAGAGCTCGTCGTAAAGGGTTACGTCGACGCTAGCTTCGACTCAGATCTGGATGACTCTAAGTCACAAACCGGATACGTGTATATGTTGAATGGTGGAGCAGTAAGCTGGTGCAGCTGCAAGCAGAGCGTCGTGGCGGGATCTACGTGTGAAGCGGAGTACATGGCAGCCTCGGAGGCAGCGCATGAAGCGATTTGGGTGAAGGAGTTCATCACCGACCTAGGAGTCATACCCAATGCGTCGGGGCCGATCAAACTCTTCTGTGACAACACTGGAGCTATTGCCCTTGCCAAGGAGCCCAGGTTTCACAAGAAGACCAGGCACATCAAGCGTCGTTTCAACTCCATCCGTGAAAATGTTCAAGATGGAGACATAGAGATTTGCAAAGTGCACACGGATCTGAATGTCGCAGATCCGCTGACTAAACCTCTCTCGCGTGCAAAACATGATCAACACCAGAACTCTATGGGTGTTCGATTCATCACAATGTAACTAGATTGGTGACTCTAGTGCAAGTGGGAGACTGTTGGAAATATGCCCTAGAGGCAATAATAAAAGTATTATTATATTTCAATGTTCATGATAATTGTCTTTTGTTCATGCTATAACTGTATTATCCGGAAATCGTAATACACGTGTGAATACTTAGACCACAATATGTCCCTGGTGAGCCTCTAGTTGACTAGCTCGTTGTGATCAACAGATAGTCATGGTTTCCTGACTATGGACATTGGATGTCGTTGATAACGGGATCACATCATTAGGAGAATGATGTGATGGACAAGACCCAATCCTAAGCATAGCATAAAAGATCGTGTAGTTCGTTTGCTAGAGCTTTGCCAATGTCAAGTATCTCTTCCTTCGACCATGAGATCGTGTAACTCCCGGATACCGTAAGAGTGCCTTGGGTGTATCAAACGTCACAACGTAACTGGGTGACTATAAAGGTGCATTACAGGTATCTCCGAAAGTATCTGTTGGGTTGACACGGATCGAGACTGGGATTTGTCACTCCGTATGACGGAGAGGTATCTCTGGGCCCACTCGGTAATGCATCATCATAATGAGCTCAATGTGACCAAGGTGTTGGACACGGGATCATGCATTACGGTACGAGTAAAGTGACTTGCCGGTAACGAGACTGAACAAGGTATTGGGATACCGACGATCGAGTCTCGGGCAAGTAACGTACCGATTGACAAAGGGAATTGTATACAGGGTTTGATCGAATCCTCGACATCGTGGTTCATCCGATGACAACATCGAGGAGCATGTGGGAGCCATCATGGGTATCCAGATCCCGCTGTTGGTTATTGACCTGAGAGCGTCTCGGTCATGTCTGCATGTCTCCCGAACCCGTAGGGTCTACACACTTAAGGTTCGGTGACGCTAGGGTTATTAGGAAGACTAGTATGTGACTACCGAATGTTGTTCGGAGTCCCGGATGGGATCCCGGACGTCACGAGGAGCTCCGGAAGGGTCCGGAGGTAAAGATTTATATATGGGAAGTTGTCAAACGGCACCGGGAAGTTTCGGGGTCATACCGGTATTGTACCGGGGCCACCGGAAGGGTTCCGGGGGTCCACCGGGAGGGGCCACCCCTCCCGGGGGACCACATGGGCTGCGTGGGGCAGGGAGCCAGCCCCTGGTGGGCTGGGCGCACCCCCTCCCTTGGGCCCTTGCGCCTAGGGTTGAGGGGGGAACCCTAGAGGGGGCGCCCCCTTGGCTTGGGGGGCAAGCCACCCTCTCCCCCTCTCCCCTTGGCCGCCGCCCCCCCCTAGATGGGTTCTAGAGGGGCCGGCCCCCTTCTCCCTTCCCCCTATAAATAGAGGGGTGAGGGGAGGGCAGCCGCACCACCCTCCAAGGCGCAGCCCTCCCCTCCCCAACACCTCTCCTCCTCCGTTGTGTGCTTGGCGAAGCCCTGTCGGAGTACTGCTTCTCCACCATCACCACGCCGTCGTGCTGCCGGTGGAGCTGTCTTCCTCAACCTCTCCTTCCCCCTTGCTGGATCAAGAAGGAGGAGACGTCTCCCGTCCCGTACGTGTGTTGAACGCGGAGGTGCTGTCCGTTCAGCACTTGGACATCGGTGATCCGAATCACGTTCGAGTACGACTCCATCATCACCATCCTTGCTAGCTTCCGCTCGTGATCTACAAGTGGTATGTAGATGCAAACTCTCTCCCTTGACTCGTTGCTTAGATGAACTCATAGATGGATCTTGGTGAAACCGTAGGAAAATTTTAATTTTCTGCAACGTTCCCCAACAGTGGCATCATGAGCTAGGTCTATGCGTAGTTCTCTTTGCACGAGTAGAACACAATTTTGTTGTGGGCGTGGATTTTGTCATCTTACTTGCCTCTACTAGTCTTTTCTTGCTTCAGCGGTATTGTGGGATGAAGCGGCCCGGACCAACCTTACACGTACGCTTACGTGAGACCGGTTCCACCGACTGACATGCACTAGTTGCATAAGGTGGCTGGCGGGTGTCTGTCTCTCCCACTTTAGTTGGAGCGGATTCGATGAAAAGGGCCCTTATGAAGGGTAAATAGAAGTTGACAAAATCACGTTGTGGTTATTCGTAGGTAAGAAAACGTTCTTGCTAGAACCCAATTGCAGCCACGTAAAAGATGCAACAACAATTAGAGGACGTCTAACTTGTTTTTGCAGCGATTGATCATGTGATGTGATATGGCCAGAAGTTGTGATGAATGATGAATTGTGATGTATGAGATCATGTTCTTTGTAATAGGATTCACGACTTGCATGTCGATGAGTATGACAACCGGCAGGAGCCATAGGAGTTGTCTTTATTTTTTGTATGACCTGCGTGTCATTGAAAAACGCCATGTAACTTACTTTACTTCGTTGCTAAACGCGTTAGTCATAGAAGTAGAAGTAGTCGTTGGCGTGACAACTTCATGAAGACACGATGATGGAGATCATGATGATGAAGATCATGGTGTCAAGCCGGTGACAAGATGATCATGGAGCCCCGAAGATGGAGATCAATGGAGCTATATGATATTGGCCATATCATGTCACAACTATATAATTGCATGTGATGTTTATTATGTTTATGCATCTTGTTTACTTAGGACGACGGTAGTAAATAAGATGATCCCTTACAAAAATTTCAAGAAGTGTTCTCCCCTAACTGTGCACCGTTGCTACAGTTCGTTGCTTCTAAGCACCACGTGATGATCGGGTGTGATGGATTCTTACGTTCACATACAACGGGTGTAAGACAGTTTTACACAGCGAAAACACTTAGGGTTAACTTGACGAGCCTAGCATGTGCAGACATGGCAACGGAACACGGAGACCGAAAGGTCGAACACGAGTCGTATGGAAGATACGATCAACATGAGAATGTTCACCGACGATGACTAGTCCGTCTCACGTGATGATCGGACACGGCCTAGTCGACTCGGATCGTGTAACACTTAGATGACTAAAGGGATGTCTAATCTGAGTGGGAGTTCATAATTTGGTTAGAACTTAATTATCATGAACTTAGTCTAAAACCTTTGCTAGTATGTCTTGTAGATCAAATGGCCAACGCTCATGTCAACATGAACTTCAACGCGTTCCTAGAGAAAACCAAGCTGAAAGATGATGGAAGCAACTATACGGACTGGGTCCGGAACCTGAGGATCATCCTCATAGCTGCCAGGAAACAATATGTCCTAGAAGGACCGCTAGGTGACGCTCCCGTCCCAGAGAACCAAGACATTATGAATGCTTGGCAAACTCGCGCTGATGATTACTCCCTCGTTCAGTGCGGCATGCTTTACAGCTTAGAACCGGGGCTCCAAAAGCGTTTTGAGCATCACGGAGCATATGAGATGTTCGAAGAGCTGAAACTAGTTTTCCTAGCTCATGCCCGGGTCGAGAGATATGATGTTTCCAAGTTGTCTTCCTCAACCTCTCCTTCCCCCTTGCTGGATCAAGAAGGAGGAGACGTCTCCCGTCCCGTACGTGTGTTGAACGCGGAGGTGTTGTCCGTACAGCACTTGGACATCGGTGATCCGAATCATGTTCGAGTACGACTCCATCATCACCATCCCCTTGGCTAGCTTCCGCTCGTGATCTACAAGTGGTATGTAGATGCTAACTCTCTCCCTTGACTCGTTGCTTAGATGAACTCATAGATGAATCTTGGTGAAACCGTAGGAAAAATTTTAATTTTCTGCAACGTTCCCCAACACTCAGGTGTGTCTACAACAGGTTAACTAGAAGCATGTAAAGTCCTATTGTCTTTGTTTTTCTTCTTTTTGGAAGAACTAGGTGCCTCTAAATTATTTCCCTGAGAATCCTTCTCGATTCTCTTAGGGTGGCCTTCAGGATACAAAGGTTCCTGAGTAATTCTACCAGTTCTAGTAACCACTCTAACAGCAAAGTCATGTTTATTATTTAATTCATCAAGCAGATCACTCTGAGCTTTAAGTACTTGCTCAGCTTGAGTGGTAACCATAGAAGCATATTTGCTAATGAGTTTAAGTTCACCTTTAACTCTAGCCATATAATCACTCAAGTGTCCTATTTCGAAAGAATTATTCTTTAATTCTCTACCAACATAAGCATTGAAACTTTCTTGTCTAGCCATAAAGTCATCAAATTCATCTAAGCATGGGTTATGAAATTTAGTAGACGGGATTTCAACTTTATCATATCTATAGAGAGAATTTACCTTTACTACCTGTGTCGGGTTATCGAAATAATGTGTTTCTTCAACAGGCGATAAATTAAGACCATGTATTTCTTCTATAGGAGGTAAATTCTTAACATCTTTAGCTTTAATACCTTTTTCTTTCATTGATTTCTTTGCCTCTTGCATATCGTCAGGACTGAGAAATAGAACTACCCTCTTCTTCGGAGTGGGTTTAGGAATAGGCTCAGGAGTTGGCTCAATTGGCTCAGGAATTAGCTTAGGAAGAGTCCAATTATTTTCATTAGTCAACATATTATTCAATAATAATTCAGCTTGGTCGACTGTTCTTTCCCTGAAAACACAACCAGCACAACTATCCAAGTAGTCCTTGGAAACATCGGTTAGTCCATTATAAAAGATATCAAGTATTTCATTTTTCTTAAGAGGGTGATCAGGCAAAGCATTAAGTAACCGGAGAAGCCTCGCCCATGCTTGTGGGAGACTCTCTTCTTTTACTTGCACAAAATTATATATTTCCCGCAAGGCAGCTTGTTTCTTATGAGCAGGGAAATATTTAGCAGAGAAGTAATAAATCATATCCTGGGACTACGCACACAACCAGGATCAAGGGAATTAAACCAAGTTTTAGCATCACCCTTAATGAGAATGGGAATATCTTAAGGATATAATAATAGCGAGACTTCTCATCATTAGTAAACAGGGTGGCTATATCATTTAACTTGGTAAGATGTGCCACAACAGTTTCAGATTCAAGGCCATAAAAAGGATCAGATTCTACTAAAGAATTATTTTAGGATCAACTGAGAATTCATAATCCTTATCAGTAACACAGATAGGTGAAGTAGCAAAAGCGGGGTCAGGTTTCATTCTAGCATTAAGGGATTGCTGCTTCCACTTAGCTAATAACTTCTTAAGATCATATCTATCTTTGCAAGCAAAAATAGCTCTAGCAGCTTCTTCATTCATAACATAACCCTCAAGAACAACTGGTAATTCATAATCAGGGGGAGAACTTTCATCATCACTATCATCAATAATAGAATCTTCAATAATTTCATTCTCTCTAACCCTAGCAGGTTGTTCATCAAGAAATTCACCTAATGGAAAAGTAGTATCATGCACAGAAGTAGTTTCATCATAAGTATCATGCATAGCAGAAGTGGCATCATCAATAACGTGTGACATATCAGAATTCAAAGCAGTAGCAGGTTTAGGTGTCGCAGGCTTACTAATAACAGAAGGAGACTCTAGTGCAGAGCTAGATGGCATTTCCTTACCTCCCGTCGTAGTTGAGGGCAAAATCTTAGTTCTTTCGTCTTTCAAGTTCCTCATAGTGACCAGCAGATATAAATCCCAAGTGACTCAAAGAATAGAGCTATGATCCCCGACAACGGCGCCAAAAATTAGTCTTGATAACCCACAAGTGTAGGGGATCGCAACAGCTTTTGAGGGTAGAGTATTCAACCCCAATTTATTGATTCAACCCAAGGGGAGCCAAAGAATATTCTTAAGTATTAGCAGTTGAGTTGTCAATTCAACCACACCTGGATAACTTAGTATCTGCAGCAAAGTATTTAGTAGCAAAGTAATATGATAGTAATGGTAATAGTGGCAAAAGTAAAGATAATAGTTTTGTAGTAATTGTAACAGTAGCAACGGAAAAGTAAATAAGCAAAGCACAATATGTGAAAAGCTCGTAGGCATTGGATCAGTGATGGATGATTATGTCGGATGTGATTCCTGATGTAATAGCTATAACATAGGGTGACACAGAACTAGCTCCAGTTCATCAATGTAATGTAGGCATGTATTCCGAATATAGTCATACGTGCTTATGGAAAAGAACTTGCATGACATCTTTTGTCCTACCCTCCCGTGGCAGCGGGGTCCTAGTGGAAACTAAGGGATGTTAAGGCCTCCTTTTAATAGAGAACCGGAACAAAGCATTAGCACATAGTGAACACATGAACTCCTCAAACTATGGTCATCACCGAGAAATATCCCGATTATTGTCACTTCAGGGTTGCCGGATCATAACACATAATAGGTGACTATAGACTTGCAAGATAGGATCAAGAACTCACATATATTCATAAAAACATAATAGGTTCAGATCTCAAATCATGGCACTCGGTCCCTAGTGACAAGCATTAAGCATAGCAAAGTCATAGCAACATAAATCTCAGAACATAGTGGATACTAGGGATCAAACCCTAACAAAACTAACTTGATTACATGGTAAATCTGATCCAACCCATCACCGTCCAGCAAGCCTACAATGGAATTACTCACGCACGGCGTTGAGCATCATGAAATTGGTGATGGAGGATGGTTGATCATGACGACGGCGACGAATCCCCCTCTCCGGAGTCCCCAAACGGACCCCAGATCAGCCCTCCCAAGAGAGATTAGGGCTTGGCGGCGGCTCCGTATCGTAAAACGCGATGAAACTTTCTCACTGATTTTTTTCTCCGCGAAAATGAATATATGAAGTTGGAGTTGAGGTCAGTGGAGCATCAGGGGGCCCATGAGATAGGGGGCGCGCCTAGGGGGAGGGCGTGCCCCCCACCCTCGTGGACAGGGTGTGGGCCCCCGGCCTTGATTCTTTCGCCAGTATTTTTTATATTTTCCAAAACTTATCTCCGTGGATTTTCAGGTCATTCCGAGAACTTTTGTTTTCTGCACATTAAACAACATCATGGTAGTTCTGCTGAAAACAGCGTCAGTCCGGGTTAGTTTCATTCAAATCATGCAAGTTAGAGTCCAAAACAAGGGCAAAAGTGTTTGGAAAGTAGATACGTTGGAGACGTATCAACTCCCCCAAGCTTAAACCTTTGCTTGTCCTCAAGCAATTCAGTTGATAAACTGAAAGTGATAAAGAAAAACTTTTACAAACTCTGTTTGCTCTTGTTGTTGTAAATATGTAAAGCCAGCATTCAAGTTTTCAGCAAAGATTATGAACTAACCATACTCACAATAACACTTAGGTCTCACATTAACTCATATCAATGGCATAATCAGCTAGCGAGCAATAATAATAAAACTTGGATGACAACACTTCCTCAAAACAATCATAATATGATATAACAAAATGGTATCTCGCTAGCCCTTTCTGAGACCGCAAAACATAAATGTAGAGCACCTTTAAAGACCAAGGACTTACTAGACATTGTAATTCATGGTAAAAGAGATCCTGTCAAGTCATACCCAATATAAGCTGATAGTAATGAATGCAAATGACAGTGTGCTCTCAAGTGGGTGCTTTTTAATAAGAAGGTGGATGACTCAACATAAAAGTAAATAGATAGGCCCTTTGCAAAGGGAAGCAGGGATTTGTAGAGGTGCCAGAGCTCGATTTTAAAATAGAGATGAATAATATTTTGAGTGGCATACTTTCACTGTCAACGCAACAACTATGAGATGGCAATATCTTCCATACTACATGCATTATAGGCAGTTCCCAAACATAATGGTAAAAGTTTATACTCCCCCAGCACCAACAGGCATCAATCCATGGCTTGCTCGAAACAACGAGTGCCTCCAACTAACAACAGTCCTGGGGGAGTTTTGTTTAATTATATTGATTTGCTTTGATCTTTTGGATCATGGGACTGGGCATCCCGGTTACCAGCCCTTTCTCGTGAATGAGGAGCAGAGTCCACTGATACGTCTTCGTAGTATCTATAATTTTTGATTGTTCCATGCCAATATTCTTCAACTTTCATATACTTTTGGCAACTTTTTATACTATTTTTGGGACTAACATATTGATCCAGTGCCCAGTGCCAGTTCCTGTTTGTTGCATGATTTATGTTTCACGGAAACCAAATAACAAACGGAATCCAAACGGGATAAAAATGGACGAAGACTTATTTTGGAATATTTGGGATTTTCTGGAGGAAGAATCGACGTGAAACGGTGCCCGAGGTGGCCAGGAGATAGGGGGCGCGCCTGGCACTCTCCTGGGCCACCCGTAAGGCGGTTGACGCTCTTCTTTTGCCGCAACAAAGATAATTTTACGAGAAAAATCTGGGCGAAAGATTCACCCCAATCGGAGTTACGGATCTCTGGATATAAAAGAAACGGTGAAGGGGAAGAATCTGAGAATGCAGAAACAGAGAGATAGATCCAATCTCAGAGGGGCTCTCGCCCCTCCCAAGCCATGGGAGCCAAGGACCAGAGGATAAACCCTTCTCCCATCTAGGGAGGAGGTCAAGGAAGAAGAAGAAGAAGGGGGGCCCTCTCCCCCTTGCTTCCGGTGGCGCCGGAGCGCTCCCGGGGGCCATCATCATCACCACGATCTTCACCAACACCACCATCATCTTCACCAACATCTCCATCACCTTCCCCCCTCTATCTACAGCGGTCCACTCTCCCGCAACCCGCTGTACCCTCTACTTGAACATGGTGCTTTATGCTTCATATTATTTTCTCTTGATGTGTTGCCATCCTATGATGTCTGAGTAGATTTTCGTTGTCTTATTGGTGGTTGATGAATTGCTATGATTGATTTAATTTGCTTGTGGTTATGTTGCTGTCCTTTGGTGCCCATCATATGAGCGCACACGTGGATCACACCATAGGGTTCGTTGTATGTTGATAGGACTATGTATTGGAGGGCTAGAGTGACAGAAGCTTCAACCTAGCATAGAAATTGATGCATACGGGATTGAAGGGGGACCAATATATCTTAATGCTATGGTTGTGTTTTACCTTAATGAACGTTAGTAGTTGCGGATGCTTTCTAATAGTTCCAATCATAAGTGCATAGAATACCAAGTCAGGGATGACATGCTAGCAGTGGCCTCTCCCACATAAAACTTGGTATCGGTCTAGTAAAGTAGTCAATTGCTTAGGGACAATTCCGCAACTCCTACCACCACTTTTCCACACTCGCTATATGTACTTTATTGCATCTTTATCTAAACAGCCCCTACTTTTTATTTACGTGTTCTTTATTATCTTGCAAACCTATTCTATCACACCTACAAAGCACCTCTAGTTTCATACTTGTTCTAGGTAAAGCGAACGTCAAGCGGGCGTAGAGTCGTATCAGTGGACGATAGGACTTGAGAGAGTATTTGTTCTACCTTTAGCTCCTCGTTGGGTTCGACACTCTTACTTATCGAAAGAGGGTACAACTATCATGTATACTTGCGGGTTATCATCCACTCCTTTTGAGAATAACCCACCTAGCATGGAAGATACAGGAAGCCCTAGTTGAAACATGAGCTGCTCGAGCATACAAAACAAAATTTCATTTGAAGGTTTGGAGTTTGGCACATACAAATTTACTTGGAACGGCAAGTAGATACTGCATATAGGAAGGTATGGTGGACTCATATGGAACAACTTTGGGGTTTATGGAGTTTGGATGCACAAGCAATATTCCCGCTTAGTACAGGTGAAGGCTAGCAAAAGACTGGGAAGCGACCAACTGAGAGAGCGACAACAGTCGTGAACATGCATTAAAATTAGTTTACACCAAGCACAAGCATGAGTACGGTATAATCTACCATGAACATAAATATCATAAAGGCTATGTTGATTTGTTTTCAACTACATGCGTGAACTTGTGCCAAGTCGAGTCACTCAGTTCATTCAAAGGAGGATACCATCCCATCATACCACATCACAATCATTTTAATAGCATGTTGGCACACAAGGTAAATCATTATAACTCATAGCTAATTAAGCATGGCACAAGCAACTATAATCTCTAAATGTCATTGCAAATATGTTTACTTCATAATAAGCTGAATCAGGAACGATGAACTCATCATATTTACAAAAACAAGAGAGGTCGAGTTCATACCAGATTTTCTCATCTCAATCAGTCCATCATATATCGTCATTATTGCCTTTCACTTGCACGACCGAACGATGTGTATAATAATAATAGTGCATGTGCATTGGACTAAGCTGGAATCTGCAAGCATTCAACTCAAGAGAGAAGACAAAGTAATATGGGCTCTAAGTTAAAAAAACAATCATGCCTATGAGAGCCACTAAACATTCTCAATATGGTCTTCTAGTTTCGACCCCCAAAGGAAAGAAAAGAAAATAAAACTATTTACATGGGAAAGCTCCCAACAAGCAAGAAGAAGAACGAGAAATCTTTTTTGGCGTTTTCATTTTAATTCTACTACAAGCATGGAAATTAAACTAACTAATTTTTTTGGTTTTTCTTAAAGTTTATCAAACACACAAGAAGAAGGCTAGAAAAAGGAATTAAACTAGCATGGATAATACAATGAAAGAGTGTGAGCACCGACGACTAGAATGGTGTGTGAACATGAATGTAAAGTCGGTGAGAAATACGTACTCCCCCAAGCTTAGGATTTTGGCCTAAGTTGGTCTATTGCCAAGGATAGCCTGGCTGATATCCATAGTTATAACTGGGGTCATACTGAGATGCAGCAGCAAATGCATCCTGAGCTGCGGCCTGTTGGCGAGCAGCCTCCGCTCTCCCTTCGTGTTCAGCTGCCTCCTCCCTGGTAGCAACATATCTTCGTTTTGCCTGGAAATCAAAAAGGGATGGAGCAGGGAGAGTAACATGGACAACGCTACGTCTGTCAAAGATTAGTCGATACTGTAGGAATTGTTCATTCCTCAAAAGAAAATGATGTTTGACCATCGCGTCATAATCTAAATAAGCAGGAAGCAACTCCATATCTCCCTCTCATGGGGCTATACCAAGATAATTAGCAACACGGGCCGCATAAATCCCTCCAAATAAATATCCAGATATACCATTATTATGCAGCCTACGTGCAACTATTGCCCCCAAGTTGTAATCTCTATTACCTAACACAGCACTCTTGAGGACACAAAGATCAGGGACGCACATGTGACATGCTTCATCTTTACCGTTAATGCATCTACCAATGAAGAGAGCAAAATAATGTATAGCAGGAAAATGAATGCTCCCTATGGTAGCTTGTGCTATATCCCTAGATTCTCCCACAGTAATACTAGCAAGAAAGTCTTTATATTCAGATCTGTGGGGGTCATTAACATCGCCCCACTGCAGGAGTTTGCAAGCAGTTGTAAAATCTTCTAGGTCCATGGTATAAGATTTATCATAAATATCAAACAGGACACTTTGTGAATTACGCAAAGATTTATATTTAAACCTTCTTACGAATGAATCAGTCAATAGATAGTACCGAGGACACTTATCTTGTAAGAAGTCCTCAAGATCGGCATTACGCACATATGCGTCAAATTCATCCTTAAAGCCTACTTTGACCATGAACTTGTCTGATGGCCACTCACAAGCTCGGACTACGGCATCCCTTGGTGGTTCATCGTCTTGCTCACGCATAGCACGCTTGGGTACTTTCTTTATTGAGGAACCACCTTGATACATTCTCCTAGACATATTTCTTTTTCTGAAAAATTTCTGAAATCTTAGTAACTTCAAAATAAAAGTGAATAAAACTAAACAAGATTGGTAGCAACTACTCCTACAAGTGCCTAGAGCCTATATCAAGCATTACAATTACTTGGGACCTCATAATTTGACATGCAAGCTGAAGAACAGGGTCACCTATGAAGAAAAATTTGCAATGAATAAAGCACTAGAACAAAAACTAATTGGACCAATGGTGGAGTCACATACCAAGCAACAATCTCCCAAAGTAGTTTTGTGAATGGAGATTTGAGCAAGGAAATCAAAAATCGCAAGAAAATGAGCTAGAACTCATTCTTGAGCTGGATGGGGATTTTTTGACAAGAAGATGGAGTGTGTGGGTGCAGGAATAAGTGGAGGGGGCCACCGTGGACCCACGAGACAGGGGGGCGCGCCCAGGGGGCGTGGGCACGCCCTCCACCCTCATGGCCTGGTGCTTGCCCCCCCCCCCCCGGCAGTGTTTTCAGTGCCTAAAATCCTCAAATATTCCATAAAAAATCATACTAAATTTGCAGGGTATTTGGATCACTTTTATTTTCGGGATATTTTTTTATTGCACGGATAATTCAGAAAACAGACAGATAAAACTATTTTTCCTTTATTTATACTAAATAACAGAAAGTAAAAAAAGGGTACAGAAGGTTGTGCCTTCTAGTTTCATCCATCTCATGATCATCAAAATGAATCCACTAACAAGGTTGATCAAGTCTTGTTAACAAACTCATTCCGAATAACACGAAACTGGAGAAATTTCGAATAAGACTAAGTTACCTCAACGGGGATATGAACATCCCCAATAATAAGAATATCATACTTCTTCTTGACAGTAGGAAGAGGAAATTCAAAACCTCCAATAATGATAGTTGGAACTTTTCCAATAGAATTGATGCTATGAACTTGAGATTGTTTCCTCGGAAAGTGTACCGTATTCTCATTATCATTAACATGAAAAGTGACATTGCCTTTGTTGCAATCAATAACAGTCCCTGCAGTATTCAAAAAGAGTCTACCAAGGATAATCGACATACTATCATCCTCGGGAATATCAAGAATAACAAAGTCCGTTAAGATAGTGACATTTGCAACCACAACAGGCACATCCTCACAAATACCGACAGGTATAGCAGTTGATTTATCATCCATATGCAAAGATATTTCAGTAGGTGTCAACTTATTCAATTCAAGTCTACAATATAAATAGAGAGGCATAACACTAACACCGGCTCCAGGATCACATAAAGCAGTTCTAACATAATTTCTTTTAATGGAGCATGGTATAGTTGGTACCCCGGGGTCTCCAAGTTTCTTTGGTATTCCACCCTTAAAAGTATAATTAGCAAGCATGGTGGAAATTTTAGCTTCCGGTATCTTTCTTTTATTTGTAATGATATCCTTCATATATTTAGCATAAGGATTTACTTTAAGCATATCAGTTAAGCGCATACGTAAGAAGATAGGTCTAATCATTTTAGCAAAGCGCTCAAAATCACTACTAGGGAAAAGCCTATACACAGAATCTTACCAGCAGCGCTCCTCAAAATACCATGCTACTACTATTTAGCAGCAGCGCGTGATCTCAAAACACGCTGCTGAAAGGAAAATAACAGTAGCGCGTCCACCACAAACCGCGCTACTGCTATAATTGCCATGACCTCGCCCCCACGCTAGTTATAGCAGTAGCGCACTATACTGAACAGCGCTACTGCTATAGAAGTTAGCAGCAGCGCGCTTCTACAAAAACCGCTACTGCTAAGATCAGGCCACAAGTTTAGTCCCACCTCGCTCCGTGAACAGGGTGTTTACCACCTTAAATATGTTATTTCTGAAACTACCAGAACTAGTTCGTCTTCACTGAACTCTATGTGTATAATTAGTGGCCGCAATATGAGTCCTCTCCGGTTCTTACCGGAGAGGACTCATATTGACAATTCCGATTGTACACAAAAAGATCATTGATGGCCAATGTATTTTTGCATTGATGTATTTTTTGTATAGTTACACTTAGCAGTAGCGGTTTATATGCAAAGCGCTACTGCTACTCAGATTAGCTGTAGCGTGTTTTGGAAAACGCGCTACAACTATCCCTACCTTATCCCCACGTGCATGACCGACCCTCTCTCTCTCAGTCACACTCTCACTCTCGCCCGCGTGCCGATAACCGTCATGCGTCGCCGCCGCCGCCACCTTTGTCCGTCCGCCGGCGAGGTACTCCCCTCCTTCCGTCCCTCCTCCCTCCTCCTCGCACATCCTCCCTCCGCTTGCGGCCGCCCCTCCCTCCTCCGCCGCCGCCCTCCTCCCTCCGGCTGCGGCCGCCCCTCCTCCCTCCTCCGCCGGCAGCCCTCCTCCCACCGCCCTTGACCTCGCCGCCCCTAGCTACCTCTCCGTCGCCCCCCACCCCCTGCCACTAGTTAGTACTAGATTTAGTAGTAGTAGATGTTAATTTAGGGTTCATAGCTAGTACTAGATGTTGCTTAGTTAGTACTAGATTTTTAGTAGTAGTAGATGTTAATTACTAGTAGTGATGGTACTAGTTAACTAGGGCAGTATGATTAATAGTAGTTGTAGTTGAACTACTTTAGTTGTAGTTGAACTAGTTTAGTAAGTAAATTAATAAACTAGTTGAACTAGTTGAATTAATAGAACTAATGTATTTTTAGTAAGATAATTAATATAACTAGTTGAACTACTTTATTTTTAGAAAGAACTAGTTTTTTTCTATTTATAGTAAGTTTATATTTAGTAAGAACTAGTTGAATTAATAAAACTAGTTGAACATGTCATATTTGTTGTTATTTTTTAGTTTAAGCAATTATTCGGGATGTATTAGTGATAACTTATATGGTTTCAGGTGACCACCGTCGTCCCCGTCACCGACCCCCTCCGACATCCCCGCCGTCGTCCCAGTCACCGACCCCCTCCGACATCGAGGTGAGACCAGCCAAATATCCTTGTATATCTTGTGTTGTTGCTCAAATAGGATATGTGGTTGCCCAAGTGGCCGTTCATGTTCAGTTTACATCTCCGAGTGGCCTATGTTTTGCCGGAGTGTTGATTAATTTCCGTTCCGGCAAATTTCAGGCGCTCGATATGTCCTTTTTTAGCAAAGGTCATGCCGGATTTTTTCGTGAATTCTGGCATGACTTGTGCTAGAATATGTACAAGTTTAATCTTTGAATTATGAACGTAGGAAATGTCGTACTCGGACGACGACAGTCTCCCGGGGAGTGTAGCTGGTGCCACGACGATCGAGGTATGTGCGACAGGTTCGTTCAGCTGGACGAAGATCGGCGCTTCAGCATTAAGCTCGAGGAGACCTTCGATTGTGAAACGGTACGCAACAACGACAAGTGTTTTTTTCGTAATTAAGCATGACTTCAACTATTTCAACGTCTAATTTTCATATTTTACAATTCGACTAGCTTATCCCATGCCATGCAAGACGCTATGTCTTGGAGAGGATGGGTTTTGAAGACCATGAAAATTTCGAAACAAAGAAAATACACCTAAGGACCCATCATGATATGGATTTTGAAGTAAATCTGTGCAATGCTCAGAGCGTAACCCATTTTGGTTGCCAAAATTGGGAAGCACTTTGCAAAATGTATGGTTTTTATGAGGGTATGATTGTCACCATGGATCTTGGTGATCCTGACATCGAGCAAGACAATATGGACATTTGGGTCCTTGTTGATACGCTTCCGATTGTACCGCTATGTGAGTTTCTCAAACATAGTTATTAACTAATTTATATTGTTTATTTCAAAATAGTTGATAGCTTATTTCCATTGACAGCTTATTTTGATTCTTCAAAGACTGTGCGGAAGATGGTAGATAAAACCCACTACACCGATGGCACCGAATTAACGTATAAGGAGAAAAATCATCTGATCGCATTTTGTACTCTTCTTGAGAATTACAATAACTATTATCGAACTCCTCCAAATTATGGTGAATACGTGCCACTAGTGCATGTGTTGAACCACGGTAACTTCTCTGGAGATACCCTGGTAAGATTTTTTACTATTACGACATCCGTGCATCTTTTGCATACTTCTAAAACTAGTACATCATTGCTAACTACGAAGTTATTATTATGTTTTTCAACAGAAACTCCCGATGGATTGTGTGCCTCATCTGATGTCTCTAAATGGTCGCCTCTCAGTTCTGAACATACTGCCAGGTAAATCTAGGGAGCTCACCTGTGCATATCGGATTTCTAAAACCGGTGAGCACATGTTCATCAAAGAATGGAAGAAATGTATGGACATTCGCAAGGAGGTTCTTGGAAGTAACATTCAGCGAAAGGCAAGAATTGGAGACAGGCTAATCTCCATTCTCCATAATGGAGAGTCAGGGGCTATCTTGTTTTTTGCTATTTTACCTTAGAAAATGTAGTAGGTCTTAATCGAATGTAATAGGTCCTATGAGGTACAATATGTTTATTATGTGGTAATGTGTTAGAGTTGATAATGAGGAGTACTTGTGATTACGACTAGTGACCAATTTGCTATGTGATGTCATTGATGAAAACGATGATCTTGAGGAGGTGTTATATGACAATGATGTATTATGATGATAAGTTGTTAATGATATGATGATGATGATGATATTATTATATCATTGGGTGAAAGAACCGCGGATTAGTTTCAAGTGGATGGACATCCACTTGAAACTAGTCCACGGTTCTTTCACCCCGTGATGTAATAACTCATTATGATGTAAAAACAATCTCTAAATTCCTGTTGTATGAAAACTTTTGTAAAGGTGTATGAATACAACATGAAATAAAAAAGAAATAAAATACTAAATAATAGTAGTAGCACAGGAAAGGAGAAGTGCTACTACTAATTACCAGTAGCGCTGTTCCAAAGAAGCGCTACTACTAAGTCAATTTAGCAGTAGCGTGGATCTAGGCGCGCTATTGCTAAGCATTAGCTGTAGCGCCTTATCAGTAGCGCTCCTGCCCGTGCTACTGATAGGCCTAAAACACGCGCTGCTGCTAGGCTTTTCCCTAGTAGTGAATCCTCATCATCCTTTGTCTTGGATGGTTTAGGAGGAAAGGGCATGGGTTTCTGAACCCATGGTTCTCTTTCTCTGTCGTGTTTCCTAGCAACAAAATCTCTCTTATCATAACATTGATCCTTTGATTGTGGGTTATCAAGATCAACAGCAGGTTCAATCTCTACATCAGTATTATTGCTAGGTTGAGCATCAACACAAACATTATCATCAACATTATCACTAGGTTCATGTTCGTCACCTGATTGTGTTTCAGCATCAGAAATAGAAATATCATTGGGATTCTCAGGTGTGTCTACAACATGTTAACTAGAAGCATGCAAAGTCCTATCATCTTTCTTTTTCTTCTTTTTGGAAGAACTAGGTGCCTCTAAATTATTTCCCTGATTATCCTGCTCAATTCTCTTAGGGTGGCCTTCAGGATACAAAGGTTCCTGAGTAATTCTACCAGTTCTAGTAGCCACTCTAACAGCAAAGTCATGTTTATTATTTAATTCATCGAGCATATTACTCTGAGCTTTAAGTACTTGCTCAGCTTGAGTGGTAACCATAGAAGCATATTTGCTAATGAGTTTAAGTTCACCTTTAACTCTAACCATATAATCACTCAAGTGTCCTATTTCGAAAGAATTATTCTTTAATTCTCTACCAACATAAGCATTGAAACTTTCTTGTCTAGCCATAAAGTCATCAAATTCATCTAAGCATGGGTTATGAAATTTATATCTATAGAGAGAATTTACCTTTACTACCTGTGTCGGGTTATCGAAACAATGAGTTTCTTCAACAGGCGATAAATTAAGACCATGTATTTCTTCTATAGGAGGTAAATTCTTAACATCTTTAGCTTTAATACCTTTTTCTTTCATTGATTTCTTTGCCTCTTGCATATCTTCAGGACTGAGAAATAGAACTACCCTCTTCTTCGGAGTGGGTTTAGGAATAGGCTCGGGAGTTGGCTCAATTGGCTCAGGAATTAGCTCAGGAAGAGTCCAATTATTTTCATTAGTCAACATATTATTCAATAATAATTCAGCTTGGTCGACTGTTCTTTCCCTGAAAACACAACCAGCACAACTATCCAAGTAGTCCTTGGAAACATCGGTTAGTCCATTATAAAAGATATCAAGTATTTCATTTTTCTTAAGAGGGTGATCAGGCAAAGCATTAAGTAACCGGAGAAGCCTCGCCCATGCTTGTGGGAGACTCTCTTCTTTGACTTGCACAAAATTATATATTTCCCGCAAGGCAGCTTGTTTCTTATGAGCAGGGAAATATTTAGCAGAGAAGTAATAAATCATATCCTGGGACTACGCACACAACCAGGATCAAGGGAATTAAACCAAGTTTTAGCATCACCCTTAATGAGAATGTGAATATCTTAAGGATATAATAATAGCGAGACTTCTCATCATTAGTAAACAGGGTGGCTATATCATTTAACTTGGTAAGATGTGCCACAACAGTTTCAGATTCAAGGCCATAAAAAGGATCAGATTCTACTAAAGAATTATTTCAGGATCAACTGAGAATTCATAATCCTTATCAGTAACACAGATAGGTGAAGTAGCAAAAGCGGGGTCAGGTTTCATTCTAGCATTAAGGGATTGCTGCTTCCATTTAGCTAATAACTTCTTAAGATCATATCTATCTTTGCAAGCAAAAATAGCTCTAGCAGCTTCTTCATTCATAACATAACCCTCAAGAACAACGGGTAATTCATAATCAGGGGGAGAACTTTCATCATCACTATCATCAATAATAGTATCTTCAATAATTTCATTCTCTCTAACCCTAGCAAGTTGTTCATCAAGAAATTCACCTAATGGAAAAGTAGTATCATGCACAGAAGTAGTTTCATCATAAGTATCATGCATAGCAGAAGTGGCATCATCAATAACGTGCGACATATCAGAATTCAAAGCAGTAGCAGGTTTAGGTGTCGCGAGCTTACTAATAACAGAAGGAGAATCTATTGCAGAGCTAGATGGCAGTTCCTTACCTCCCCGCTTAGTTGAGGGCAAAATATTAGTTCTTTCGTATTTCAAGTTCCTCATAGTGACCAGCAGATATAAATCCAAAGTGACTCAAAGAATAGAGCTATGCTCCCCGGCAATGGTGCCAGAAATTAGTCTTGATAACCCACAAGTGTAGGGGATCACAACAACTTTCGAGGGTAGACTATTCAACCCCAATTTATTGATTCGACACAAGGGGAGCCAAAGAATATTCTTAAGTATTAGCAGTTGAGTTGTCAATTCATCCACACCTGGATAACTTAGTATGTGCAGCAAAGTATTTAGTAGCAAAATAATATGATAGTAATGGTAATAGTGGCAAAAGTAAAGATAATAGTTTTGTAGTAATTGTAATAGTAGCAACGGAAAAGTAAATAAGCAAAGCACAATATGTGAAAACCTCGTAGGCATTGGATTAGTGATGGATGATTATGTCGGATGCGATTCCTCATGTAACAGCTATAGCATAGGGTGACACAGAACTAGCTCCAGTTCATCAATGTAATGTAGGCATGTATTTCCAATATAGTCATACGTGCTTATGGAAAAGAACTTGCATGACATCTTTTGTCCTACCCTCCTGTGGCAGCGGGGTCCTAGTGGAAACTAAGGGATATTATGGCATCCTTTTAATAGAGAACCGGAACAAAGCATTATCACATAGTGAACACATGAACTCCTCAAACTATGGTCATCACCGAGAAATATCCCGATTATTGTCACGTCGGGGTTGTCGGATCATAACACATAATAGGTGACTATAGACTTGCAAGATAGGATCAAGAGCTCACATATATTCATAAAAACATAATAGGTTCAGATCTCAAATCATGGCACTCGGGCCCTAGTGACAAGCATTAAGCATAGCAAAGTCATAGCAACATAAATCTCAGAACATAGTGGATACTAGGGATCAAACCCTAACAAAATTAACTTGATTACATGGTAAATCTCATCCAACCCATCACCGTCTAGCAAGCCTTCGATGGAATTACTCACGCACGGCGGTGAGCATCATGAAATTGGTGATGGAGGATGGTTGATGATGATGACGGTGACGAATCCCCCTCTCCGGAGTCCCCAAACAGACTCCAGATCAGCCCTCCCGAGAGAGATTAGGGCTTGGCGGTGGCTCCGTATCGGTAAACGCGATGAAACTTTCTCTCTGATTTTTTTCTCCGCAAAACGGAATATATGGAGTTGGAGTTGAGGTTGGTGGAGCATCAGGGGGCCCGAGACAGGGGGGCGCGCCCAGGGGGGAGGGCGCGCCCCCCACCCTTGTGGACAGCGTCAGTCCGGGCTAGTTTCATTCAAATCATGCAATTTAGAGTCAAAAACAAGGGCAAAAGTGTTTGGAAAAGTAGATACGTTGGAGACGTATCAGCTACTCGTGCGGCGGTCCTGCACCCGCGAGCGCGCCTGATACGTCTCCAACGTATCTATAATTTTTGATTGTTCCATTCTATTATATTACCCCTTTTGGATGTTTATGGGCTTTATTTTACACATTTATATCATTTTTGGGACTAACCTACTAACCGGAGGCCCAGACCATATTGTTGTTTATTGCCTGTTTCGGTATTTCGAAGAAAAGGAATATCAAACAGAGTCCAAACGGAATGAAACCTTCGGCAGCGTGATTTTTTGGAAGAATATGATCCTGGAGACTTGGAGTCCACGTCATAAGATCCTTGAGGAGGCCACGAGATAGGAGGCCACGCCCCCCTTACAGGGTGGCGGCCCCCTATCTCGTGGGCCCCTCGAGCGTCCCCCGACCGACTTCTTTCGCCTATATATACCTACGTACCCTAAAACCATCAGAAATCAAGATAGATCGGGAGTTCCGCCGCCGCAAGCCTCTGTAGCCACCAAGAACCTCTCGGGAGCCCGTTCCGGCACCCTGCCGGAGGGGGAACCCATCACCGGCGGCCATCTTCATCATCCCGGCGCTCTCCATGACGAGGAGGGAGTAGTTCACCCTCGAGGCTGAGGGTATGTACCAGTAGCTATGTGTTTGATCTCTCTCTCTCTCGTGTTCTCTCTCGTGTTCCCTCTATGGCATGATCTTGATGTATCCCGAGCTTTGCTATTGTAGTTGGATCTTATGATGTTTCTCCCCCTCTACTCTCTTGTGATGAATTGAGTTTCCCCTTAGAAGTTATCTTATCAGATTGAGTCTTTTATGAGAACACTTGATGTATGTCTTGCCGTGCTTATCTGTGGTGACAATGGGATATCATGTGCCACTTGATGTATGTTTTGGTGACCAACTTGCGGGTTCCGCCCATGAACCTATGCATAGGGGTTGGCACACGTTCTAGACTCTCCGGTAGAAACTTTGGGGCACTCTTTGAAGTACTTTGTGTTGGTTGGATGAATCTGAGATTGTGTGATGCATATCATATAATCATGCCCACGGATACTTGAGGTGACAATGGAGTATCTAGGTGACATTAGGGTTTTGGTTGATTTGTGTCTTAAGGTGTTATTCTAGTACAAACTCTTTAATAGATCGATCCGAAAGAATAACTTTGAGGTGGTTTTGTACCCTACCATAATCTCTACGTTTGTTCTCCGCTATTAGTGGAGTTGGAGTGACTCTCTGTTGTATGTTGAGGGCTTGTTATATGATCTATCTATGTTATTATTGTTGAGAGAACTTGCACTAGTGAAAGTATGAACCCTAGGCCTTGTTTCCTATCATTGCAGTACCGTTTACGCTCATTTTTATCATTAGTTACCTTGCTGTTTTTATAATTTCAGATTACAAAAACTTTTATCTACCATCCATATTGCACTTGTATCACCATCTCTTCGCCGAACTAGTGCACCTATACAATTTACCATTGTATTGGTTGTGTTGGGGACACAAGAGACTCTTTGCTATTTGGTTGCAGGGTTGCTTGAGAGAGACCATCTTCATCCTACGCTTCCTACGGATTGATAAACCTTAGGTCATCCACTTGAGGGAAATGTGCTACTGTCCTACAAATCTGTGCACTTGCAGGCCCAACAACATCTACAAGAAGAAGGTTGTGTAGTAGACATCAAGCTCTTTTCTGGTGCCGTTGCCGGGGAGGCTAGGTAAAGGGCACTCACTCACACCCCGTCAACTAAGCTCTTCTTTGGCGCCGTTGCCGGGGAGGTGATTGCTTGAAGGTATATCTTTAGATCTTGCAATCGAGTCTTTTTGTTTCTTGTTTTATCACTAGTTTAGTTTATAAAAGAAAATTACAAAAAAATGGAATTGAGTTTGTCTCATACGCTTCGTATTTTTAATATCTTTCGTGAGAATGATGGAAAGGAAAATTGTGCTCAAGTGCTAGAAGAAGAATTACATACAATGCTTGGCATGAAATATGTGAATGATGAGCATGATTGCAATGTTGTTACTATGAATTCCTTGAATATCCATGATGCTAATGATATGCAAAGCCACAAGCTTGGGGAAGGTATGTTTGATGAATATGATATTTTTTGTCCCCCAAGTTTTGATGAGCATATTTATTATGATGAAAGCATGCCTCCTATTTATGATGATTATATTGATGAAAGTGGATTTGGAGAGGTCATGACTTTATTTAGTGATGAATCCACTATTTCGGAAGAGGTTCCAATTGATTATGAGAACAAAGTTGCTATCTATGATGATTATTGTGATGACTTGTATGCTATTAGGAATAATGATAACCATGAAACTTGTCATTATGATTTTAGTTTTCAATTGGATTATGCCTCACATGATAATTATTTTGTTGAGTTTGCTCCCACTATTATTCATGAGAAGAATTTTGCTTATGTGGAGAGTAGTAAATTTTCTATGCTTGTAGATCATGAAAAGAATGCTTTAGGTGCTGGTTATATTGTTGAATTCATTCATGATGCTACTAAAAATTATTATGAGAGAGGAACATATGATTGTAAGAATTCCAATAATATCAAGTTTCCTCTCTATGTGTTGAAAATCTTGAAGTTATGCTTGTTTAGCCTTCCTATGCCAATTGATTATTGTTCCCATATGTTGTTTGATCACAAAATCCCTATGCATAGGAAGTGGGTTAGGCTTAAATGTGCTAGTCATATGCTTCATGATGCTCCCGTTATGTTTCAATTCTTATCTTTTATGTGAGCATCATTGTCATCATTATGCCTAGCTAGAAAGACATTAAAGAAAAGCGCTTGTTGGGAGACAACCCAATATTTAACCTTACTGTTTTTGTGTGTCCACATGATTATTATACTGTAGTAATCATGTTTTATAGGTTTTGTTTCAATAAAGTGCCAAGTGAGACCTTTAGGATAGCTTACGGTGATAGTTGTATTGATCCTGCTGAAAATCAGAAACTTTTGCACCCAGTAAATTAGTTTTGTTAATTCACAGAAACGTGCTTCTGCTCTTATTCTTTTTGCTCTGGATTGGTACACGAATTGCTTAGGACTTCCTAATTTTGTACGATGTTTGGAGTTGCAGAAGTATACGTTTGATAGAGATTACTACAGACTGTTCTGTTTTTGACAGATTCTGTTTTCTATGTGTTGTATGGGAGGGTATGAACCATAGATAAGTTGGACTACAGTAGATATTACACCAATATGAATTTACAATGAGTTCATTACAGTACCTAAGTGGTTGTTTTATTTTCTTATACTAACGGAGCTTACGAGTTTTCTGTTGAGTTTTGTGTTGTGGAGTTTTCAAGTTTTGGGTAAAGATTCAATGGACTATGGAATAAGGAGTGGCAAGAGCCTAAGCTTGGGGATTCCCAAGGCACCCCAAGGTAATATTCAAGGACAACCAAGAGCCTAAGCTTTGGGATGCCCCGGAAGGCATCCCCTCTTTCGTCTGCGTTCATCGGTAACTTTACTTGGAGCTATATTTTTATTCACCACATGATATGTGTTTTGCTTGGAGCGTCATTTTCTTTTGTTAGTTTTTGCTTGCTGTTAGTTAGAATAATGTTTTGCATCTTTAATTTCAATAAAGAAGTCAAGGATAGCCTTTTCCATGCTTACTTTGCTAGTATACATGTTGCTGTTTGAAAACAGAAAGTTTACCGCTGTTGCAAAAATTCCCTAGAAAAGTAAGAGCATGATATAATTTTGAAACTTTTTGCATAATGAGCTATGATAAATTTACTGCAGTGGGAATTTTATTTCATAATTTTTGGAGTTAGGGAAGTATGATGAATCTTGCATTCTTTACAGACTATACTGTTTTGGCAGATTGCTGTTATGGTTGCATTGTTTGCATATGTTTGCTTGTGTAATGATTCTATTTGAGGATAGGAGTATTAAATATGCAGAGGCATTTAGTATGCAATGTTGAATAATAATTTTAGTGATTTGTTACAGTAGAAAATGATAAGGTTTTGCATTGGTTTATACTAACCTATCTCACGAGTTCTTGTTGAGTTTGTTGTGGATGAAGCTTTTGAGAAATAGAAACCATGATATGAGAGGAATTAAGGAGACACAAAAGTTCAAGCTTGGGGATTCCCATGGAACCCCAAGATAATATTTCAAGAATTCTCAAGCATCTAATCTTGGGGATGCCCCGGTAGGCATCCTACCTTTCTTCTTCAACAACTATCGGCTAGTATCGGTTGAGCCTAAGTTTTTGCTTCTTCACATGAGTTGTGCTATCCTTGCAATGTCATTTTATTTTGTTTTGCTTGCTGTTTGAATAAAGTACCAAGATCTGAAATTCTTAAATGTTAGAGAGTCTTCACATAGTTGCACAATTATTCGACTACTCATTGATCTTCATTTATATCTTTTTGGAGTAGTTTGTCATTTGCTCTAGTGCATCACTTATATCTTTTAGAGCACGGCGGTGGTTATATTTTTTAGAAATTGCTAGTCTCTCATGCTTCACTTATATCTTTTTGGGAGTCTTTTAGAACAGCATGGTATTTGCTATGGTTCTAAAGTTGGTCCTAGAATGATGAGCATCCAAGTTGGGTATAATAAAAACTATCATAGAAAGTGAATTGGATGCTATGATCAACTTGATGCTTGATAATTGTTTTGAGATATGGAGGTAGTGATATTAAAGTCATGCTAGTTGGGTGATTATGAATTTAAAGAATGCTTGTGTTGAAGTTTGTGATTCCCGTAGCATGCACGTATGGTAAACCGCTTTGTGATGAAGTTGGAGCACAATTTTATTTATTGATTGTCTTCCTTATGAGTGGCGGTCGGGGACGAGCGATGGTCTTTTCCTACCAATCTATCCCCCTAGGAGCATGCGGGTAGTGCTTTGGTTTTTGATGACTTCTAAATTTTTGCAATAAGTGCATGAGTTCTTTTGATTAAGGTTGAGTCCATGGATTACACGCACCTCGTCCTTCCATTATTGCTAGCCTCTCTTGTGCCGCGCAAATTTCGCCGATACCATACACCCACCATATACCTTCCTCAAAACAGCCACCATACCTACCTATTATGGCATTTCCATAGCCATTCTGAGATATATTGCCATGCAACTTTCCACCGTTCCGTTCATATGACATGCATTACTTTTGTCATATTGCTCCTTGCATGATCATGTAGTTGACGTCGTATTTGTGGCAAGGCCACTTTCATAATTTTCATACATGTCGCTCTTGATTCATTGCATATCCCGGTACACCGCCGGAGGCATTCATATAGAGTCATATCTTCTTCTAGCTTTGAGTTGTAAAGCCATAAAAGTGTGATGATCTTCATTATTAGAGCATTGTCCTAGTGAGGAAAGGATGATGAAGACTATGATTCCCCCACAAGTCGGGATGAGACTTCGTACTTTACAAAAAGGAAAACAAAAAGAAAGAAGAAAAAAAATAGAAGGCCAAAGAAAAGAAAAAAGAAAAAAAAGAAGAAAAGAAAGAAAAAATGAGAGAAAAAGAGAGAAAGGACAATGCTACTATCTCTTTTTCCACACTTGTGCTTCAAAATAGCACCATGATCTTCATGTTAGAGAGTCTCATATGTTGTCACTTTCATATACTAGTGGGAATTTTTCATTATAGAACTTGGCTTGTATATTCCAATGATGGGCTTCCTGAAAAATGCCCTAGGTCTTCGTGAGCAAGCAAGTTGGATGCACACACACTTAGTTTCTTTTGTTGAGCTTTCATATATTTATAGCTCTAGTGCATCCATTGCATGGCAATCTATACTCACTTACAGTGATATCTATTAATGGGCATCTCCATAGCCCGTTGATACGCCTAGTTGATGTGAGACTATCTTCTCTTTTTGTCTTCTCCACAACCACCATTCTACTCCACATATAGTGCTATATCCATGGCTCACGCTCATGTATTGCGTGAAAGTTGAAAGAGTTTGAGATTACTAAAGTATGAAACAATTGCTTGGCTTGTCATCGGGGTTGTGCATGATTAAATACTTTGTGTGATGAAGATAGAGCAACATCCAGACTATATGATTTTGTAGGGATAACTTTCTTTGGCCATGTTATTTTGAGAAGACATGATTACTTTGATTAGTATGCTTGAAGTATTACTATTTCTTATGTCAATATGAACTTTTATTTTGTATTCATTTGGATCTGAACATTCATGCCATAATAAAGAAAATTACATTATGAATTATGCTAGGTAGCATTCCACATCAAAAATTCTCTTTTTATCATTTACCTACTCGAGGACGAGTAGGAATTAAGCTTGGGGATGCTTGATACGTCTCCAACGTATCTATAATTTTTTATTGTTCCATGCTATTATATTACCCCTTTTGGATGTTTATGGGCTTTATTTTACACATTTATATAATTTTTGGGACTAACCTACTAACCGGAGGCCCAGCCCATATTGCTGTTTTATTGCCTGTTTCAGTATTTCGAAGAAAAGGAATATCAAACGGAGTCCGAACAGAATGAAACCTTCGGCAGCGTGATTTTTTGGAAGAATATGATCCTGGAGACTTGGAGTCCACGTCATAAGATCCTCGAGGAGGCCATGAGATAGGAGGTCGTGCCCCCCTTACAGGGTGGCAGTCCCCTGTCTCGTGGGCCCCTCGAGCGTCCCCCGACCGACTTCTTTCGCCTATATATACCTACGTACCCTAAAACCAATAGAAATCAAGATAGATCAGGAGTTCCGCCGCCGCAAGGCTCTGTAGGCACCAAAAACCTCTCGGGAACCCGTTCCGGCACCCTGCCGGAGGGGGAACCCGTCACTGGTGGCCATCTTCATCATCCCGGCGCTCTCCATGACGAGGAGGGAGTAGTTCACCCTCGAGGCTGAGGGTATGTACCAGTAGCTATGTGTTTGATCTCTCTCTCTCTCTCGTGTTCTCTCTTGTGTTCCCTCTATGGCACGATCTTGATGTATCCCGAGCTTTCCTATTGTAGTTGGATCTTATGATGTTTCTCCCCCTCTACTCGATTGTGATGAATTGAGTTTCCCCTTTGAAGTTATCTTATTGGATTGAGTCTTTTATGAGAACACTTGATGTATGTCTTGCCGTGCTTATCTGTGGTGACAATGGGATATCATGTGCCACTTGATGTATGTTTTGGTGACCAACTTGCGGGTTCCGCCCATGAACGTATGCATAGGGGTTGGTACACGTTCTTGTCTCTCCGGTAGAAACTTTGGGGCACTCTTTGAAGTACTTTGTGTTGGTTGGATGAGTCTGAGATTGTGTGATGCATATCGTATAATCATGCCCACGGATACTTAAGGTGATAATGGAGTATCTAGGTGACATTAGGGTTTTGGTTGATTTGTGTCTTAAGGTGTTATTCTAGTACGAACTCTTTAATAGATCGATCTGAAAGAATAACTTTGAGGTGGTTTCGTACCCTACCATAATCTCTACGTTTGTTCTCCGCTATTAGTGGCTTTGGAGTGACTCTTTGTTGCATGTTGAGGGCTTGTTATATGATCTATCTATGTTATTATTGTTGAGAGAACTTGCACTACTGAAAGTATGAACCCTAGGCCTTGTTTCCTATCATTGCAATACCGTTTACGCTCACTTTTATCATTAGTTACCTTGCTGTTTTTATAATTTCAGATTACAAAAACCTTTATCTACCATCCATATTGCACTTGTATCACCATCTCTTCGCCAAACTTGTGCACCTATACAATTTACCGTTGTATTGGGTGTGTTGGGGACACAAGAGACTCTTTGCTATTTGGTTGCAGGGTTGCTTGAGAGAGACCATCTTCATCATACGCCTCCTACGGATTGATAAACCTTAGGTCATCCACTTGAGGGAAAATTGCTACTGTCCTACAAACCTGTGCACTTGCAGGCCCAACAACGTCTACAAGAAGAAGGTTGTGTAGTAGACATCAGCGCCTCCCGGCTTCCCGGCTCCCTTCCAGGCGCCTCGGCCCGCGGCCCCTCCCGTGCCGACCGGCGCCTACGATGCTTTGTTCCAGCCGCGGCCCTTCTCCAACACCTGCCACGCCAGCGGTGCCGCGGCGCGGCAATGGCAGCAGCAGCCCCGCGCCGGGCCTCCTCAGCAGCAACAGCCGACGACGCCCTTGGGGGCGGCCACAACCCCTGGACCGGGTTTGTGCACGCCTACACCATTCCCGTGCCACGGCCGCCCGCTCCGAGTCTTCGAGGGCCCGGGCCCTCCGACCATCAGGCTTTCTTCGCCGGTCAGCAACCAGGCCCAGTCACCCCGCTGCCCTACTACTCCCCCGCTCCAGTTGGCTATGGCAGGCCCAACCCTAGCACTGGAGTGTTCGGCTACTCGGGCTACCCCGCGTCGGTCTCCTATGACCCGACCCTACTTGTTGCACTTCACCAATAGCCCCTGAATGGAGGTGTTGACTGGTTTATGGACACCGGTGCATCTTCGCATATGGCCGCTTACCTGTGTAAGCTCTCTTCTGCATCTCATATCCACACTTCTTCTCGTATCATTGTCGGTAATGGTGTCGGTCTTCCTATCACTCATGTTGATTCCACTAGTTTGCCCTCCACCTCTCGACCACTTTAGCTCAATAATGTTCTTGTGTCTCCTGAACTTATTCAGAACTTAGTCTGTGTTCGTAAGGTTTCTCATGATAACTCTGTAACTGTGGAATTTGACGAAGTTGGTTTTTCTATTAAGGACGCCCTCACCCAGATGGTTCTTCACCACTCTGACAGCCCCGGCGATATGTACTCCGTCCAGCCTTCATCATGCACACATGCTGGGCCGGTCGCTCTTTCTACCGGCGTTGATCTTTGGCACACCCGTCTTGGTCATCCTAGCTCCACCCCACTTCGTCGAATAATTAGGGATTTTTCTTGTACATGTAATAAAACGGATGCGCATTCTTGTCACGCATGCCGTCTGGGCTAACATGTTCGCCTTTTCTTTAATGCTTCATCTACAGTTGCATCATTACCTTTTGAGTTAATCCATAGTGATGTCTGGACCTCTCCCGTTGCTAGTAATACTGCTTTCTCATATTATCTTGTTATCTTAGATGACTACTCTCATTTTTTTGTCTTTCCATTGCGTAAGAAGTCTGATGTCGCTGCCACACTTGTCACCTTCTACTCTTACGTGTCTACGCAATTTGGTTGTCCCATCCTCGTCTTGCAAACTAATAACGGGAAAGAGTTCGACAACACCACCATCCGCAACCTTCTCTCCACACATGGCACAATTTTCTGACTCACATGTTCTTACACTTCACAGCAGAACGGTCGGGCTAAACACATTCTTTGCACTCTTAATGATTGAGTCCATACCCTCCTCTTCCATGCCTACATGCCTCCTCGCTTCTAGCCTGACGCTCTCACTACCGCCACCCTCCTTATTAACCTTCGTCCATGTCGCACTTGCTGGAATTTTACACCACACCACCTTCTCTTTGGGTCTCCCCTCTCATACGGTGGTCTTCGTATTTTCGGTTGTCTTTGTTATCCTAGTATTGCGGCCACCTCCCCTCATAAACTTGCTCCTCGTTCCCTTTGGTGTGTCTTCCTCAGTTACTCGGCTAACACAAAGGGCTATAGATGCTATGATCTAGCGTATCACCATGTCATCACATCTCGACATGTTTATTTCGACGAGTTTTGTTTCCTGTTTAAACAGGAACAACAGGTGGCTTCTTCCTCGGCACCTAGTCCCTCTCTGGCCGACCCTGTCTGCCCTGGCTCCATGCCAAGGCATGGTGCTCCCCTCGGCCGCGCGACGCTACAGCTGATGCCCACTACTTCGCCGGCCTCTAAGCCAGCCTCTACGCCGTCCTCGATGGCTCCCGCCTCTACACCGACCTTGCCGACCCCTGTGTCAGCCTCGTCGGCCCCTGCGCCGGCCTCGCCGGCCCCTGCACTGACCTTGTCACCCTCAGTGGCATCGCCATCTATGCCGGGTGTGTCGCCGGCTACCACACCGCCACCTCTTCGCCATCCCCTCCACCATTGGCTTCGACGACGACTTGTTGGGAAACATAGTAATTCAGAAAAATTCCTACGATCACGCATATATCTAGGAGATGCATATCAATGAGACGGGAGAGTGTGTCCATGTACCCTCGTAGACCGAAAGTGGAAGCGTTTAGTAACACGGTTGATGTAGTCGAACGTCTTCACGATCCAACCAATCCAAGTACCGAACGTACGTCACATCCGTGTTCAGCACACGTTCAGCATGATGACGTCCCTTGAGCTCTTGATCCAGTTAAGGACAAGGGAGAGTTCTATCAGCACGACGGCGTGGCGACGGTGTTGATGATGTTACCGGCTCAGGGCTTCTCCTAAGCACTACGACGATATGACCGAGGTGTTAAACTGTGGAGGGGGGCCGCATACGGCTAAGAGAACAACTGTTGTGCTTTGGGGTGCCCCCTTGCCCCATATATAAAGGAGGGAGGAGGAGGAGGCCGGCCAAGGAGGGCGCGCCTATAGGGGGAGTCCAACTAGGATTCCCAATCCTAGTTGGAGTCCCCTTCCTTTCCAAGAGGGGGGAGAGGGAGAAGGAAAGAGGGGGGGAGGGGGCGCCGCCCCCTCCTAGTCCAATTCGGACCAGCCATGGGGGGGCACCCTGCAGCCCTCCTCTCCTTTTCCACTAAAGCCCATTATGGCCCATTAATCCCCTGGGGGTTCCGGTAACCTCCCGGTGCTCCAAAAAATGCCTGAACCTTTTCAAAACCTTTCCGGTGTCCGAACATAGCCTTCCAATATATCAATCTTTATGTCTCAACCATTTCGAGACTCCTTGTCACATCCGTGATCTCATCCGGGACTCCAATCAAACTTCGGTCATCAAAAACACATAACTCATAATAAATCGTCATCGAACGTTAAGCGTGCGGACCCTACGGGTTCAAGAACTATGTAGACATGATCGAGACACATCTCCAATCAATAACCAATAGCGGAACCTGAATGCTCATATTGACTCCTACATATTCTACGAAGATCTTTATAGGTCAAACCGCATAACAACATACGTTGTTACCTTTGTCATCGGTATGTTACTTGCCCGAGATTCGATCGTCGGTATCATCATACCTAGTTCAATCTCATTACCGACAAGTCTCTTTACTCGTTCTGTAATGCTTCATCCCACAACTAACTCATTAGTCACATTTCTTGCAAGGCTTATAGTGATGAGCATTACTGAGATGGCCCAAAGATACCTCTCCAATAGACGGAGTGAAAAATCCTATTCTCGATCTATGCCAACCCAACAAACACCTTCGGAGACACTTGTAGAGCATCTTTATAATCACCCAGTTACGTTGTGACGTTTGATAGCACACAAGGTGTTCTTCTGGTATTCGGGAGTTGCATAATCTCATAGTCTGAGGAACATGTATAAGTCATGAAGAAAGCAGTAGCAATGAAACTGTAACGATCATAATGCTAAGCTAACGGATGGGTCTTGTCCATCACATCATTCTCCTAATGATGTGATCTCGTTCATCAAATGAAAACACATGTGTATGGTTAGGAAACATAACGATCTTTGATTAACGAGCTAGTCAAGTAGAGGCATACTAGGGACACTATGTATTGTCTATGTATTCACACAGGTACTAAGTTTCTGGTTAATACTATTCTAGCATGAATAATAAACATTTATCATGATATAAAGAAATATAAATAACAACTTTATTATTGCCTCTAGGGCATATTTCCTTCATGCTGTCCCTCCTGGAGAGGGCTCCACCGGGGCTGCTGCTGCGGCTCCACCGCTCGTCGGCCCCGTCACTCGGTCACGCATGGGGGTCTACCGGCCGAGTACCCGAGACTCATCGGAAGAGTATACTTGTGTGGCTTCGACAACCTCTCTGTCGCCGTCGCCTTTGCCGACCTCCGCTCGTGCCATGCTTCACGCCCCGTTGTGGTTTGCCGTGATGAAGAATGAATTCAACGTTTTGCAGCGCAATCACACTTGGCAGCCGTCCCACGTCCCCCTAGTGCCAACATCATTACAGGGAAGTGGGTATTCAAGCACAAGTTTCATACTCTCGATCGCCACAAAGCGCGTTGGGTCGTTCGGGGTTTTCGTCAGCGTGCAGGTGTCGACCTCACCGATACCTTTGCTCCGGTTGTCAAACCCGGGACGATTCAGACTATTCTTCAGCTAGCGGTGTCCCGCTCCTGTCCTATACACCAGATGGACGTTTCCAAAACCTTCCTCCATGGTCATCTTGAGGAACAGGTGTTCTGTCAACAGCCGACGGGATTCGTTGATGAGTCCTTTCCGGATCATGTGTGCTTGCTCTCTCGGTCCTCGTATGGGCTCAAGCAGGCTCCTCACGCTTGGTACCAGCGCATCTCAGCATTTCTTCATCAGCTTGTCTTCCTGCCCACTCGCTCCGATGCTTCGCTATTTGTGTACCACCAGGGTGATGCTACTGCTTTCCTGCTGCTCTACGTCGACGACATCATCTTGACAACATGCTCGACTGCTCTTCTTTGACAGCTCACTGACCGTCTTCGTGCTGAGTTTGCCATTAAGGACTTGGGTCCTCTGCACTATTTCCTCGACATCGAGGTTATTCGATGCGCAGATGGCTTCTTTCTCCATCAGCGGAAGTACGCTCACGAGCTTCTGGACCGTGCCGGGATGCTAAACTGTAAACCGGCTGCCACGCCTGTCGATATGAAGGCTAAGCTCTCTGTCACAAATGGTTCTCCAGCTTTAGATGCTCCGTTCTACCGGTCGATTGTTGGTGCTCTTCAGTACCTCACTCTTACTCGTCCGGAGCTTCAGTACGCCGTGCAATAGGTGTGCCTTCATATGCATGCTCCTCGAGATGCTCACTGGACCGCGGTCAAGCGCATTCTTCGCTATATCTAGGGCACTCTGGACCTCGGGTTGTCACTTCAGGCTTCGTCCTCTCTGGACTTGACTGCCTATTCTGATGCCGACTGGGCCTGCTGCCCCGACATGCGCCGTTCGACCTCGGGCTATTGCGTTTTCCTTGGACCATCACTCATCTCCTGGTCGTCCAAGCGACAACCCATTGTATCCCACTCCAGTGCTGAAGCAGAGTAGCACGCAGTTGCCAACGTCGTTGCAGAGTGTTCATCGCTTCGTCAGCTTCTACATTAGCTCTTGTCTCCTATTGACAAAGCCACGATTGTCTACTGTGACAACGTCTCCGCGGTCTACCCCTCCGCCAACCCGGTTCATCATCAACGCATCAAGCATATTGAGATTAATATCCATTATTTTGTTCGGGAGTAGGTGGCTCTTGGTCATGTACGCGTGTTACATGTTCCTACTTCCCAACAGTTTGCTGACATCATGACCAAGGGTTTGTCTAGGTCTTTTGAGGAGTTTCGCTCCAGTCTTTGCGTAGACTATATATATATATATATATATATATATATATATATATATATATATATATATATATATATAGGTAATATTTACGCCAAAATGTGCTTACTTAGTCATTCACAGATTTTCCGAAGTGAAAATTGAGAAGTTTCTTAACAAATAATAGCATGCTATTGGTTATCTGGTCATCGAACCTTAACCATAATAACATATTCATGTGCAAAAATAATCGATGCTCAGAAGTTTCTCAATAAATAGTAACACGCTATCAACTATCTGGTCAGTGGCGAACCAACCTGTTGTTGGATGGTTAGAGGGACTGTGGTATCCCCGTACCACCAGGGTTCAAATCCTGGTGCTCGCATTTACTCCTGGATTTATTTCAGGATTTCCGGCAATGCGCACTCAGTGGGAGGAGACGTTCCCATCGACGACGAGGCGCCTACGGTGACTTCGTAAATCTCAAGATGATATGTCAACTCAGTCTTTTGGAGGTGCTCATAGGGGTAGGGTGTGCGTGTGTGCGTTCATAGGGATGAGTGTGTGCGCGTGTATATGAGCGCTTGTGTCTATACTGATGCTCAAAAAAAACTATCTGGTCAGTGAAAATTAGGAAATTTCTTATTAGCGGCATTCTTTATTCCCATTTATAAAAAAAATATTGCTAATGCGCAGGATTAGCTTAGAAAAGTCCCGCTTATGTATAACTCCCCTCAATAAACGTATAAATAGTAACTAGCAAACAAGCCCGTGCGTTACAACGGGAGCGAAAAAATCACATTTCATACACACTCTCGAGACATCAGTTCTTGAAATCGTGAACGATGTCACATGAAAAACAAAATGATAAGTGATGTTGCGCAAAAACATAAAGACGTGATGATTTTTAAAGTGTATTCAAGGTGTTTCCAATTTAGACAATATAAATATCTATCTAGTTGCAAGTATCTCTTTATGCATTTGTTGTCGTTCCTTCTCGGTGGTGCCCAACAAATATTTGCATTATGATGAAAATAACATTTGCAAAAGAGCATTATTTTTGCCTCCTTGATATATGTGTTTTTTGTAATCCAAGTCAAGTATTAATTTGGTCGCAAACATGTTAGACAACTCCATCGAAAACAATCAATTTGCAAGGGAATGCATACCAAATGTTCAAGTTTGCATATCAACATCGATATTCTCAAGAAAAAAATTATGGAAAAAATTTAAAACAATATGAAAATTAAAGTCAAGCCATTGGTTTACGTAAAGCTTGTATCAGGAACATTGTACATTTTTCCTACATCAGAAACATTTTTATATACACGCTTAATACTTTCCAATTTCATGGTTAACATTTTCCAAAACCTATTTATTTTTTATGTCTACTTATTTTATACACATTCTACTTTTTTGTATACATCAAGAACATTTTTTACGTACACGTTTAACAACATGGTACATGATAATATTTTTGAAAACTTATAATTTTTATGTCTACTTTGTTCCATACACATTGTATATGTTTTTGTATACATTTTTTTATATATACATCAGAAACATTTTTTCCATGCACATTTAATTTTTTTAATGCACGATTAACATTTACTAAAGAATGAAAAATATATTATTATTTTTCTATACACACTGTACTTGTTTGTATATAATGAAAACATTTTTTCTATACAAGCTTCACATTTGTTTAATGCATGATTAACATTCTTTCAAAGTCCGCATATAAGTGATTTTTATAATTAAAATATTTATAGTATTTCGAAATAAAGCCAAAAGAAGAAAATACAAAGCGAATGTAATAGAAGTGAAAAAGAAAGAAAAAAAGTGTTGTAGGCCGCGTTGGGCTGGCCCAATCAGGCATCTTATCTAATAGAGAAAAGAGGAGCAAAAAGTGGAGATTCTGGGGTCGAACCTGGGTCTCCTAGGTCGGAGCGTGAGGGTCTAGCCAGTCGGTCTGGCCATGCAGTACTGATTTGCTGGTGGGTTGGCTCCTTATTGTATCAAAACAAACGGCCGACTTAAAGAAAAAAAACGAATCGTTTTTCCAACTTACCGGTGGCATAGGTGGGTAATTCATGCGAACTCCAGGGGCAAATTGTGCGACGGACGACAGAAACCCAACATGTGAATAGTACCACCTCGTCAGATAAAAAAAACTCAAAAAAATCATTTAATCGCGGGACGAAACTAAGAATATCACCTTGCTTTATTAGTAGGTATAGATATAGATATAGATATAGATATGGATCTTTGACATGTCATACGAATAGGCCGTACGAGTGTCAAATAAACCGCGCCACAGACAGTCCGCCCAACTGGGCCGGCCCATTTCTGCCCGTCACACACCCCCTCCTTCATTGGCTAGGCCTGGTTACTTTTTCTTGGTTCTTTTAATTTTTAAAAACTAGTGCGGACAGTGTGACTCAAACTCCATACCTGTAGTTTTTTTGGGGTTCAAGGCTCCATACCTGTAGGTTTGTTTCAAGCGCACCTAACCAACAGAAACGACTTACTATCTGCTGATGCAGCGGTCGATTTGGAGCAGAATGCTTCGGCTGTGGGGGTTGTAGTGCAGGACCACTCCGGCCAATGTGTGGCGGCGGCCTCAGAACCTCTGCCGGGAGTCTCGTCCCCGGAGTTGGCTGAAGCGTTGGCTCTTCGCCATGCTGCTGTTTTGGCTCGTGAGGAGAATTTCGGGCATGTGATCTTCCAGTCCGACTACCTCTCGGTGATCCAAAGGCTGCATTCTTCGACCCGGGACCGATCCGTGGTGGGCTTGATCATTTCTGACATCAGGATAGCCTGTGCAGCTCTGTCGTCTGTATCTTTCTTGCATGTTCGTTGGTACCGTAATGTCTTAGCTCATGTTTTAGCTAGGTCTAGTTTGAACTCTGTGAGTCTTTGTTTTAATCACTCTGCTCCGGATTTGCATCCGGGAGACTCTCTGTAATATGTTTGCAAGATTAATAAAGTCCGACGTTCTCTAAAAAAACGACTTACTATTTCAAGCGCACCTAACCAACAGAGACGACTTACTAGTTATGCCCCGTTTCTTTCTTTTTTGCTTTTTTTAGTGGCTCTCCTTTTTTGCTTCTTGTGTGGTCAATTCTAGAGTCTGGCAGGCCATCATTGAAAAGCTGGACAAATTGGGCTCGTGAGGAAGGATTTCAAATGGACCTAACCAACTCGAACTCCAACTTGCTTTTTTTCTATTTGCAGGTTTTACTTTAGATTATTCAGTTTTCTCTTTCTTCTACTTTATTCTTTCTCTTGTTTCTTTTCTTTTCTTATTTTCATGAACATTTGCAACTTCATGAACTATTTTCAAATCCGCATTTTTTTCCAAATTCATGAATTTTTTTAAATGCATGAACCTGTAGCGTGCGAACTATTTTTCAAACTTTGTGAACTTTTTCATTGTTCTTGAACATATTTTCCAAATTTGTGAACTTTTTTCAACTTTGTGAATTTTTTAGGCGTGAACTTTTTTCAACATACTTGAAATGGCTCCATTTTTTGGCATCTGTCAAATGGTCCCAATTTTTTTACATGGCCTTGTATGACCAATTCTAGACATCATGTCAACTTGTTTGGGTTTTCGACAATTTTTCCATTTTCTGAAGTTTTCTTGGAAAGCAAAAGACTGATAAATGGCCGTACGTGTTGTAACTTGCATATGGTGTCAGAAATTGTTCAAACCTGACATGGATGCTTAATATAGGCATGTCCACATGCTTGCAAAAGTTGTGGTCATTTGAAGGACGTCCAAAAATAGACAATGTTCAACGGAGATTGTTCGGGGAGGCGAGTAGGCTCTGTCTCATAGCATGTTGTTTATCTACATCCTTAAAATGACCTCATTTTTTCATGAACTTTTATGACCAACTAAGGGCACCATGCCAAAGTTGTTTTTCTTTACAAATCTTGCATTTTCTGGAGTTTCCTTGGTTAAAAAAGGTCAAAAAATGGCCGTACATGACGTAGCATGCATACGGTGTCGGAATTCGTTCAAACCAAGCATGGATGCTTACTATCATAATTCTCACATAGTGCCAAAAGTTGGGGTTATTTCATTCATATTTAAAAATGGCTATGTTCAACGGAAGGTGTTCGGGTAAGTCACAAGGGTCCGTTTAAGAGCACGTTTTTTCAACATTCGTAAAATGGTCCCAATTTTTTCGTAGCCTTGTTTGACCAATTCTAGACATCATGACAAGTTTTTTTGGTTTTCGACAAATTTTGCATTTTTCAAAATTTTCTCGTTAAAAAATACCGATAAATGGTCAGACGTGTCTCAACTTGCGTACGGTGTCAGAAATCGTTTAAACCTGACATGGATGCCAGCAACAGGAATGGCCACCTAGTTGCAAAAGTTGGGATCATTTGATGGATGTCCAAAAAATAGTCCATGTTCAAAGGAGGGTGTTCGAGTAGGCCAGCAGGCTCCGTCTGGGAGCACGTTGTTTCTCCACATCCTTGTAATGGCTAAAGTATTTTCCATGGTATTTTATGCCCAATTTAAGGTACCATGCTAATTTATTTTGGTTTTTGACAAAAAATAATAATTTCTGAAGTTTTCTCGTTGAAAAAAGGCCAATAAATTGCCAGATGTGTCGCAAATTTGTATACGGTGTGAGAAATTATTCCAACCTAACAAGGATGCCTGTCGTGGCCATGCCCGCCTACTTTGGAAAGTTGGGGACATTTGAATGATGTCAAAAATAGACCATGCTCAACGGAGGGACTTTGAAATGGCTAGTAGGCGAGAGCACATTGTTTCTCTACATCCTTGAAATGGCCCTAATTGTTTTCCATGATCCTTTATGAGCAATTCAAGGTTCAATCCCAAGTTTTTTGGTTTTTAACAAATTTTGCATTTTCTAGATTTGTCTCGATCTGAAAAGGCCGATAAATGGCAGGGCGTGTCGCAACTTGCATACAATGCCCGAAATTGTCCAAACTTGACATGGATACCTATCACGGGCATGCCGACATGCTTGCAAAATTAGGGTAATTTCAAGGATGTTCAACAATAGACCATGTTAAACAGATTGTGTTTGGGTAGACCAGAAGGCTCCGTCCGACAGAAATTGTTTCTCGGCATCTTTGAAATGACCCTAGTTTTTTTTCGTGGCCTTGTATTACCAATTCAAGCCACCATGTCTAGTTGTTTGGATATTCAACAAGTTTTAGATTTTCTGGTGTTTTCCTGGTGGAAAGGGGCTAGTCTTGGCCATCTCAGGCCCGGCCCTGTCGGCCCACCCAGGCCCAGCCCTAAAATCAAGGGCCTAGGCCCGATGGGCATCCCCGTGGGCCGGGCTTGGGCCTGAGTTTTGAGTCCACCAGCAGGGCCTGGACGGGCTTGGGCTTGGCATATTGGCATTTTAAGGAAGAGGCCCGGCCCACGGCCCTAAGTGAGGGAGTCTTGGATAAGGGGGTATCCGGACAGCCGGACTATATACTTTCGTCGGACTTTTGGACTATGAAGATACAAGATTGAAGACCTCGTCCCGTGTTCGGATGGGACTCTCCTTTGCGTGGACGGCAAGCTTGGCGATTCAGATGTTAGATCTCCTTCTCTGTAACCGACTATGTGTAACCCTAGCCCCCTCCAGTGTCTATATAAACCAGAGGGTTTAGTCTGTAGGACAAGGACAATCATACCATAGGCTAGCTTCTAGGGTTTAGCCTCTATGATCTCGTGGTACATCAACTCTTGTAATACTCATATCATCAAGATCAATCAAGTAGGAAGTAGGGTATTACCTCCATCGAGAGGGCCCGAACCTGGGTAAACATCGTGTCCCCTGCCTCCTGTTACCATTCGCCTTAGACGCACAGTTCGGGACCCCCTACCCGAGATCCGCCAGTTTTGACACCGACATTGGTGCTTTCATTGAGAGTTCCTCTGTGTCGTTGCTGTAAGGTTCGATGGCTCCCTCAACCTTCAACAACGCAGTCCAGGGCGAGACTTTTCTCCCCAGACAGATCGTCGTGTTCGGCGGCTTCGCACTGCGGGCCAACTCGCTTGGCCATCTGGAGCAGATCGACAGCTATGCCCTTGGCCATCAGGTCAGGGTCGGCAACTTGAATTACAGGGCCGATATCCGTGGAGATTTGATCTTCGATGGATTTGGGCCCATATTAGGAACGTCGAACAGTCACGACGAGCACGACTAAAATCTGCTGTCGGACAGTATTCGGGATATCGCCCCTGCAGCTGCCCCGGACCTAAATCCGGGGCAGATCGCATCGTCCGAGGATGGGTGGATGGAGCCACGGAGGCCGCATACTCTTCGGCGGAAGAGCCGAACACAAACTCCGCTGTTAAGGGAATCTGCGTCACCGAACCCCCAAACCGGTGTCCGGATGTGGGTTCCGAACCGCGCGCGCCCAGGCCCATCGAGTCCGATTGGGCTCCAGTAATGGAGTTCACCGCCGCGGATATCTTTCAGCACTCCCCCTTTGGCGATGTGCTAAATTCATTAAGCTCTCTCTCTCTCTCTCTCTCTCTCTCTCTCTGTCAGGAGATTCCTAGTCGAACTATGTCTGGCTCGAGTGGGAAGCAGGCGACGAAGAAATCCATTACCCACCCACCACCCACTTAATAGCCACTATCGATGATTTGACCGACATGCTTGACTTCGACTCCAAAGACATCGACGGTATAGACAACAATGCAGGACAAGAACGGGAACCACCGCCCACAGGGCGCTGGACAACCACCTTTTCGTATGATATATATATGGTGGACACCCCCAAAGAAAACAATGGCGATGAGGAAACAGAAGATAACCCCTTAGGGAAGAAACAAAATCATGGGCATCATTGGCGCCGCTCTAAGCCCCGCCATAGCAATACCGGCATAGGAGAAGAAAATAACCCAGATGGTGCCGAAGAGGAATAAAATCCTGATCAGCCTACCTTTGAACAGGCCAACCAAGAACACGGGCAGGTCAGCCCAGAGGAACAGGCGATGGACGGATACGGGGAGGATGACAACTATATGCCTCCCTCCGAAGACGAGGTGAGCCTCGGCGACGATGAACTCGGTGTAACCGAAGATCCAATAGAGTAGGAGCACTTTAAGCTCCGTCTTATAGCCACTGCAAGAAGCCTGAAAAAGAAGTAGCAACAGCTCCAAGCTGATCTAGATCTGCTCGTAGACAGATGGAACGAGGTCCTGGCGGCCGAGGAATACGGACTCGAGCCCCCCCATCAAGGGTTACCCAAAGCACAAGTTGCTACCTCAACTAGCGGAGGAGGTCGTAGAGCCTACACTACCAGCACAAGACGAGGCTGACCGGCCACCTCGTGGCCGGGATAAAACGGCGTATCAGGCCGAATACCAGCCCGCACCCCCACGCCAGTTCACTACGGCTAGGGGCAATGCGCAGGACCTGCGGGACATATTGGAAAACGACGCAGGACAACCAAGATTGATCTATGGATCACGGGGGCGCGTCGCAGCACATGACGATGACCGTCATGCCGGATACACTAATAATAAGTCCGGCCAGGCCGAACATAACCGATCAGACTTAGTCAGACTGCGTCATGACATAGCCCAGCATAGAGGCGCCACACACCCCCTCTGCTTCACCAATGAAGTAATGGATTATGAATTCTCAGAAGGGTTTAAACCCGTCAACATCGAATCATACGATGGCACGACAGACCCCGCGGTATGGATCTAAGATTTCCTTCTCCACATTCACATGGCTCGCGGTGATGATCTACATGCCATCAAGTATCTCCCCCTTAAGCTTCAAGGACCAGCAAGACATTGGCTGAATAGCCTGCCGGCGAACTCCATCGGCAGTTGGGAAAATCTTGAGGATGCATTCCTCGACAACTTCCAAGGCACTTACGTGCGACCACCGGATGCTGATGACTTAAGTCACATTACACAACAGCCCGGAGAGTCAGCCAGGAAATTCTGGACTCGGTTCCTAACTAAAAAGAACCAAATTGTCGATTGTCCGGACGCCGAGGCCCTGGTGGCCTTCAAGCATAATATCCACGACGAGTGGCTCACCCGACACCTCAGCCAAGAAAAACCAAAGTCCATGGCAGCCCTCACGACACTCATGACCCACTTTTGCGCGAGCGAGGACAGCTGGCTGGCTTGCAGTAGCACCACGCCAAGAAAATCCGGCACTTCAGATGTCCGCGACAGTAACGGAAAGCCACGGTGCAATAGACATAAGTGTCAGAATAATGGTGACAACGCCGAAGATACGGCAGTCAATGCCGGATTCAGCAACTCAAAATCCGGTCAGCGGAAAAAACCGTTCAAAAGAAACAATTCGGGCCCATCCGGCCTAGACCGCATACCCGACCGCCCATGCCAAATTCATGGTATCCAGGATCGGCAGCCAATCATACAAATAGAGAATGTCGGGTCTTCAAACAAGCCGACCGGTCATACACCGAAAACAATAAAGGGTTCTCAAAGCAATGCAATACAGAGCAAAAGAAACTCCTACGCAAACCAACACGGTGAGCATTATAGACACCACCCTGGAGGTTGTCTCCGGATCACCGAATGATCACCATACCGGAGAGTCAGTCTTCGACACTATCCCCCTATACAGTAACTATTACGTACTGCCGGGGCGAACCACGTTGGCTCGATTCAACGTGGTACCATACCAGGCCCACGTGACATAGTCATAATTACGGGCACGGCTGAACCCCACTTCGGCGCCGAAGAGCATACGACCACTGAAGTAGTGCATTGTGCCTCCTTACCGAACCTCGATTCGGCAGCCAACCCCCCGGACACCAATAAAGGAGTCCGAACTACTTCATGGCAGGATAGCTCGGCTCGACCAAGCGCCAGTCAAACACCCCGGCATAAGTTGGGAAGGGCCACGCCCTGCGGTTCAACCGCTCTGTGGCGCACATACGTCCCTCAGCATTTTCTTTGCAGGATCTCTTTTGCGGATAATAGGACTGGCGCCAGGAAATCAGCCCGGATGTGCAAAGGGGGAGTCTTTGAACATTCCCCCCCAAGACAATCCGGACATACTTCGGATTCACACACAGCTCCCTCCCGCCCAGTCTAAACAGGTTAGGCCGTCATACCTCCTTTTTACAACATGAACATTACCCATACGCATAAACGTATTACTCGAATACAATATGTAGAGTTATATGACGCTTATCCGCTATCATCTCTCATTGACATTTTTAGTCATAACGGCATCCGAATATCGTGTTATGCCTTAAAACGCCAAGGGTCTTCATTATACCCGCACTATGGCAACAAAGTCCGGCCACCTTCTCGGTCACTCGGCACCCCGAACTTGTAGCATTATATGCATCAGCTCCGAATCATGTCTTGGATCATTAGTTGGGTTTGCCCGGCTCCCATGTTTTGGTACCTTACGTTCCGCAATATCGGCTAAGGTAGCGATGGGAGAACTACTGTGATTGTATCCCGGTTCTACCGGACGAGCACCTCGGTAGAGAAAGCCGAAAACTGAATGTCATGATACGGCGAGAGCTGGTCAGCTATTCGAGAGGTTGTAAAATTTTTAAGGATTTATTCCGCATAATGCCATAAATGCAGAGTGCGACATATCGGTCTACCGATCAGGTGCTGTTAGAGCCCCTCGTGCGGTCTTCCGAACACTAGGGGCTGCGCCTACCATACTCGAATTCATATGGCTAAGTGAGAGTGGTAAAGCCCTATAGTCTGATTGCCTGGTTCGCTGTGCTGAACACCTCCTTTATGGACCCAAGAATGGGGTAAAGAGTGTTCAGGTGTACCCGGTGTCGTGGTATCGATTCCGACAGTAAGAGAGGGGTAGGATAACGGAGCATGATCTATCGAGATGCATATGGGTGGCACGGTAGTTTTAGCGAGTTCGGGCCTCTCACGGTGGAGATAACAACCCTACGTCTCGTGCTCCGGAGAGGCTTTGTTTTATCTAAGTATATATCTGGATATTAAAATGTGTGTGAGAGAGACAGGAACGGATCCCCATGCCTGGGCTAAGTCCTGAGACTAATGGTGAAAAGAGAGAGAGATGGAAGAAAAAGCATCCCCTCGTCTAGTGGTGGGGGGTGGCTTATATAGAGTGCGCCACCCCCTCACCTTCTATGTTACAAAGTTGAGCATCAATGCCATAATACCTGCCCACTACAAAACCGTCATGCTGACTATTGGTCCTCGCATATCCGAGTGAGTTACACTGCCGAGTGGAATGAGCTCATCGAGTGGAGTGCTGTACTCCGAGTGGTTGTTGCCGTCTGAGTGACTTTCAAGTTGCGGTACGTCTGGACGGCGATCTGACCCAGGGGCCCAGTACAAAGTGTATGGTGTCCATGGGTAGGGTCTTTAGGTCAGGCCTGTTACCCTACCCCTAATACATGTCCTCGTCATTAGCCCCCGAATCGGTCGAGGTTGAGCGGGTCGAGTTGAGGTGAATTCCCAGATGAGTCGAGTGCTACGGAGGCACTTATGAACTTCCTCTGGTCACCCAGTGGTCTTATCTCCACATGTTGCCTTGACGGATTCCAGACTGCACGGTGTCCGAGTGAAATGAGCTCAATCGGGTCCACGGAGGAGCGTTGAACTCACCTTATAGCAAATTTTTTGGAGTGATTTGGAGCTGGTCCTGCATCGAGTAACTGATTACTCGGAATTTGTTCACGCCTGGAACATGTCTTTTTTTCTTGTTTGGCCGTCACTCGGACCGGGCGGACCGTTCTGAGTGGATACCATTCCAGTGGGGGCACGCTGAGTGCACCCACTGGGTGTAGTCCCCGAGACTGCCGTCGACTGCGGGCAGTCCGCGGGAGTCTTAGAGCCTGTATTTTTGTTGTTGTTTGGCCGTCACTCGGACCGGGCGGACCGTTCCGAGTGGATACCAACAGTCGGCGGGAGTCTTAGAGCCTGTCTTTTTTTTGTGGTTCATCATTCGGACTGGTCAGGCCGTATCGAGTGGAGATTACTCCAGTTGGGGCACGCTGAGTGCACCCACTGGGTGTAGTCCCCGAGACCGCCGTCGACTGTGGGCAGTCGGAGGAGGTCTGAGAAAACTAAAAACCTTAGCTGGTACCAGTCGAACTTGTTCCTCTCCGACTCGGAGGTCAAGTAGTACTTGAGGATCTGGTATTGGTCTAGCTTGTTTCTCCTCGACTCAGAAGTCGAGTAGTACTTGAGTGATCTGGAGGTAGCCCTCGAGTGATGCTCGAAAGAGGTAAGCTCGCTACAGAATGTGATATGAGGTTTGATCATATGAGTAACCTAGTCGTTCCCATGTTGGGGGTGTAGAGGTGAGGACATGTCCAACTGATAGTGACGCGCGGGGCGGCCGAGGGGGGAGGACGTGTATAACCGAGTGGCGACGCGCGGGGCGGCTGAGTGGTGAAGACGTGCAAAACCGAGTGGCGACGCGCGGGGCGGTCGAGTGGTGAAGACATGCAGAACCGAGTGGCGACGTGCGGGGCGGCCGAGTGGGACGGCCGAGTGGTGAAGACGCGCACAACCGAGTGGCGACGCGCGGGGCGGCCGAGTGGTGAAGACGTGCAAAACCGAGTGGCGACGCGCGGGGCGGTCGAGTGGTGAAGACGTGCAGAACCGAGTGGCGATGTGCGGGGCGGCCCAGTGGGATGGCCGAGTGGTGAAGACGCGCACAACCGAGTGGCGACGCGCGGGGCGGCTGAGTGGTGAAGACGTGCAGAACTGAGTGGCGACGTGCGGGGCGGCCGAGTGGTGAAGACGCGCACAACCGAGTGGCGACGCGCGGGGCGGCCGAGTGGTGAAGACGTGCACAACCGAGTGGCGACGCGCGGGACGGTCGAGGCGTGAAGATGTGCACAACTGAGTGACGACGTGCGGGGCGGCCGAGTGGTGAAGACGCGCACAACCGAGTGATGACGCGCGGGGCGGCCGAGTGGTGAAGACATGCACAACCGAGTGGTGACGCGTGGAACGGTCGAGGCGTGAAGATGTGCACAACCGAGTGATGCTATGCGAGGTGGCCGAGTGAAGGACTAAGTGTCCAGCCAAGTGGCAAAAATGGTCCTTGAAGGAGTTAGCCAGATGCTTTCGAAGCTGATGTAGCGACAAGGTCGGTGTAGTGTGGCTCTGGCGCAACAAGACCGGTGCGACAACTGAATTTGAGTAGGAACAAAGATAGCACGCAGAGTGTCTGGGTGATTATGAAATTTGTCAAAGTGATGGATCGAATGTACTTGTTGAAGTGAAGGGTCTGATTGGTGATGAAGTACTCGACCACTTAGGAGAGTGTCATTCCAAATGAGATGCAGCCCCCGAGTGCGGCGTAGCCCCCGAGCATACTACAGACTTCGACAACGGACATGTCGGAATACGAGAAATATAGTTTTGAATGGATGATTTGCAATTCATCGAGTCGGACTTGGGTAAAGATGAGGAGAAGCTTCCGAGTGATGCTCGAAAGAGGCAAACTTGCAAAAGAGCGAAGTGTGAAGTTTAATTATGAAAGAGACTTATCTGTATCATGCTCGACGAGGTTTATATCATTGATACGATGAAGAGAGTTCCACAGAGGGGTTGGCCGGATGTGTTTGAAGTCAACAGAGCGACAAGGTCGGTGTTGTGGTGCGCTGGGACCGGTATGGTGACCGAGTGCGAGCAGCGATGAAGTTGGCACATAGGGCCGGTGAGTGATCGCATAACTTGTGTAAACAATGGCACAAGCCAATGAAATAATTTCTGGCGGAAATTTGATGTGTGCTTGAAATGATTTGTGTGAATAACACCCATAGACACCCGCTGGGAGTGCAAGGGGCTTGCTGGTTAACCATCAAGAGTCTGAAAGAGCGAAGGATCCGTTCGAACTTGTCGAAGCGACGGACCCGACAGAACTCATTGGAATACTGGCTCAGATAAAACAGAAGTGTAGTGTTTCGACTGAGTTGCAGCCCCGGAGGACCGATGCAAACTCAAAATGAAGAACGACACATGGTGTTCGTGAATGATGTATGCGAGAAAATGGAAGTTGGACTTGGGAGTCACATAACCAGTACTAAGCAAGTATGTGAAAATAAGCAACCGAGCGTAGAGGTACGCTCGGTGGCGTGGCCTCCGAGTGAACGTGATGTGTGAATTACGGAATACTCGCGAAGACGAAAATAACATAATGTAAAATGACTTAGCTGTCTGAAGGCGCGCGGGGCGGTCGATCGATGATGAGGTGACCAACCGATGGCAACGCGCGGGGCGGCCGAGTGGTGATGAGGTGACCAACCGAGTGGCGACGCACGAGGCGGCCGAGTGGTGATGAGGTGACCAACTGATGGCAACGCGCGGGGCGGCCGAATGGTTATGAGGTGACCAACCGATGGCAACGCGCGGGGCGGCCGAGTGGTTATGAGGTGACCAACCGAGTGGCGACGCGCGGGGCGGCCGAGAGGTTATGAGGTGACCAACCGATGGCGACGCGCGGGGCGGCCGAGAGGTTATGAGGTGACCAACCGATGGCGACGCGCGGGGCGGCCGAGTGGTTATGAGGTGACCAACCGATGGCAACGCGCGGGGCGGCCCAGTGGTTATGAGGTGACCAACCGATGGCAACGCGCGGGGCGGCCGAGTGGTTATGAGGTGACCAACCGATGGCAACGCGCGGGGCGGCCCAATGGTTATGAGGTGACCAACCGATGGCAACGCGCGGGGCGACCCAGTGGTTATGAGGTGACCAACCGATGGCAACGCGCGGGGCGGCCGAGTGGTTATGAGGTGACCAACCGAGTGGCGACGCACGGGGCGGCTGAGAGGTTATGAGGTGACCAACTGATGGCAACGCGCGGGGCGGCCGAGTGGTTATGAGGTGACCAACCGATGGCAACGCGCGGGGCGGCCCAGTGGTTATGAGGTGACCAACCGATGGCAACGCGCGGGGCGGCCGAGTGGTTATGAGATGACCAACCGATGGCAACGCGCGGGGCGGCCCAGTGGTTATGAGGTGACCAACCGATGGCAACACGCGGGGCGGCCCAGTGGTTATGAGGTGACCAACCGATGGCAACGCGCGGGGCGGCCGAGTGGTTATGAGGTGACCAACCTGTGGCAATGCGCGGGGCGGCCGAGTGGTGTCTTTAAACTTAGGCGAGTACTGGACTGCAACTAAGCTCTCCGAGTGGGAGGGTTGCTCTCCACTCGGTAGGATTTTCAAACTTAGGCGGGTACTGGACTGCAGCTAAGCCCCCGAGTGGGAGGGTTGCTCTCCACTCGGTAGGATTTTTTGAAACTTAGGCGAGTACTGGACTGCAGCTAAGCCCCCGAGTGGGAGGGTTGCTCTCCACTCGGTAGGATTTTTTGAAACTTAGGCGAGTACTGGCCTGCAGCTAAGCCCCCGAGTGGGAGGGTTGCTCTCCACTCGGTAGGATTTTTTGAAACTTAGGCGAGTACTGGACTGCAGCTAAGCCCCCGAGTGGGAGAGTTGCTCTCCACTCGGTAGGATTTTTTGAAACTTAGGCGAGTACTGGACTGCAGCTAAGCCCTCGAGTGGGAGGGTTGCTCTCCACTCGGTAGGATTTTTTGAAACTTAGGCGAGTACTGGACTGCAGCTAAGCCTCCGAGTGGGAGGGTTGCTCTCCACTCGGTAGGATCTTTTGAAACTTAGGCGAGTACTGGACTGCAGCTAAGCCCTCGAGTGGGAGGGTTGCTATCCACTCGGTAGGATTTTTTGAAACTTAGGCGAGTACTGGACTGCAGCTAAGCCCCCGAGTGGGAGGGTTGCTCTCCACTCGGTAGGATTTTTTGAAACTTAGGCGAGTATTGATTCGCAACTAAGTCACCCACTGGGGGATTTAGAGCATATAAAAAAAGAATAACAATCATTTATGAGATTTTAAAAATTGTGTCACGGGGAGTGGTGATGGGGTGACCAACCGATGGCAACGCGCGGGACGGCCGAGTGGTGATGAGGTGACCAACCAAGTGGCGACGCGCGGAGCGGCCGAATGAAGTAGACGCATCCCGCGGCATGGCGACGCACGCGGCGGCCAAGTGATGAAGATGCTTGTCGCGGAGTGACGATGCGCGGGGCGTCCGAGTGATGGAGACGCGTCCCGCAGAGTGGCGACACCCGGAGCGTCCGAGTGAAGTAGACGCGTCCCGCGGTATGGCGACGCACACGGCGGCCAAGTGATGAAGATGCTTGCCGCGGAGTGATGATGCGCGGGGCATCCGAGTGATGTAGACGCGTCCCGCAGAATGGCGACACCGGAGCGTCCAAGTGAAGTAGACGCGTCCCGCGGCATGGCGACGCATGCGGCGGCCAGATGATGAAGATGCTTGCCGCGGAGTGATGATGCGCAGGGGGGGGTCCGAGTGATGTAGACACGTCCCGCGGAGTGGCGACACCCGAAGCGTCCGAGTGAAGTAGACGCGTCCCGCGGAGTCGTGTCCAACGGAGCGGCAACGCGCATGGAGGCCATTGGACAGGTTGATGAAGTCGCGAACATCCGAATGACAACGACGCGCGGGTGCTTGAGTGCCAGCAGACTGCCCGAGTGGACCATTGTTCTAGTGAGCTTTAGTCTCATCCGAGTAAAACCTCCGTGTACTGGAACTGGCGCGTGTAGTACTGTCGAGCAGCTGAAGCCAGAAGGAGTCGTTGCCGCGTGCCCGTTCAGTCGATGCCGGAAGGAGGTGTTCCCCTGGGGCCATCATCGAGCCGCAGGTGCCCGCGCGATGTGCCAGTTAATCGATGCCGGAGGGAGGGACCACCGAGTGCCTGAAGCTGTCCAGGAGTGCAATGCATCCGAGTGGATTCTCCCGAGTAACCGGGTCGTTCTCCCGAGTCTATCTCCGTTTAGCCCCGATGATGGAGGGAGGAGTCGCTTGACGCCGGAAGGAAGAGCTACTCGGCACCAGAGGGGGGAGGCGATCGGGGCCGGGTAAGGAGCTGCTCGGCGTTAGAGGGAGAAACCGTCGAGCATCCGTGCTGTGTGTTATTTGCTTCCGTTCGAAAGATCTATCGTATGACCCTGCGAGTTTGCAAGTAAAGCCACGGTTAAAATGTTGTGTGGTTATAGCTGCATGCATGCATGCATGCGTCCATTAATTGGTGCAGAAATAGCGGAAGTAAAGCGCTCTTTGGCCGCCGTAATCAGGTAACCGACGCTGGAAATCTCCACTAATTGGCCACTTAATGAGGCGGTCAATTAACTCCTCGGAAGGTTTATGAGGCCACGTCCTGAACCTGTACGCGCATGCATGAGGCTTTAATTAGTGGCAGTTAAGCAAGAGTTAAGGCCGTTCATGTATGTAAGCAAGTTTCCCTTTCCCACGGCCATTTATCCTCTGCATGCAGGAAATGAATGGAAAGGAATTAAAGTTAGAAGGAAGGTGAAACATGGGGCGCAGAACTCCCTGGTCGGCCATGGCAGCGGCTGTTTTTGGCACGGATCCATCGCCAGAGGCGGCCGCGATGAATCCGAGTGCGGGGCGGCGTCTTCCAGCGAGGCCGCGCGCGGGCGGAACTGATCGGAGACGTGGACAGCCTCGGTGTTGGTGCCGCATCCCGCCCGTGCATCCAACGCGGATGTCTTCGTGCGGCGGTTCACGAGGGATGCCCCGCAACATGCCATGTCAGGGCATCGCAGAGAGGCGGCTGCAGCGCCAGGCCTGCGCGCACGTCATAGTGACCACAACCGAGCGCCCGTGCTGCCAGATGGACTGTCGAGCGCCTGCGATCGTTGCAGCCGGCTGACGGGCGGGTTGAAGTCGATTGAGAAGAGGAAGCAGGAGGTGCAGTCCGGCGCGCTGGCGGCCGCGCGTGAGGACGGATGGCCACGACTCCTGGCGCACCGTGTTGATGCCCTATTCCCTTCCTCGTCTCTTCTCTGATTTATTCATGCATGGATGTGTCAGATCCCGCAGGAGGAAAAGACAAACTCATTCTTAGACAATGTATTGTAAAGAGATTAGATCGAATGGATACTTCCCTGGTCCTTTTGTTTGTACGAATGGCGCGATGACCAGAGCTCTAGTGGCCAATTTCTCTGGTGATGGTAGTTGATTCGCTGTTGAAGATTGGAGAAAAAAGAATTTGCATCATGGCTCGAAAGACGCCATGCCCCAAGGTGGGGTCCATCTGTTGTGGTATCGATTCCGACAGTAAGAGAGGGGTAGGATAACGAAGCATGATCTATCGAGATGCATATGGGTGACACGGTAGTTTTAGCGAGTTCGGGCCTCTCACGGTGGAGATAACAACCCTACGTCTCGTGCTCCGGAGAGGTTTTGTTTTATTTGAGTATATATCTGGAGATTACAATGTGTGTGAGAGAGAGAGGAACGGATCCCCATGCCTGGGCTAAGTCCTGAGACTAATGGTGAAAAGAGAGAGAGATGGAAGAAAAAGCGTCCCCTCGTCTAGTGGTGGGGGGTGGCTTATATAGAGTGCACCACCCCCTCACCTCCTATGTTACAAAGTAGAGCATCAATGCCATAATACCTGCCCACTACAAAACCGTCATGCTGACTATTGGTCCTCGCATATCCGAGTGAGTTACACTGCCGAGTGGAATGAGCTCGTCGAGTGGAGTGCTGTGCTCCGAGTGGTTGTTGCCGTCCGAGTGACTTTCAAGTTGCGGTACGTCTGGACGGCGATCTGACCCAGGGGCCCAGTACAAAGTGTATGGTGTCCATGGGTAGGGTCTTTAGGTCAGGCCTGTTACCCTACCCCTAATACATGTCCTCGTCACCCCGAACACCCCCGTATTTCCTACGTGGCGGCAGAAGCCGACGACTGGCCAACTCTCAAGATTAACATATAAAACGGCCGCGCAGGAGGAAAAACTTTCATATAAAAGGCAAATACATAAATAAAGGTGACTTTGTTCCGCCTTACAAAGGACAACATGATTGCCTTCATGGAAATACAGTGTCTTTGGCACATTGCTCCGCCACAAGGCGGGCTCCTTTAAGGACACCATTGTAATATAGTTCGGGCTGGCGGTGCTCCTTCCCCTCGTGTGGTCCCTTGGTCATCAGCTTTTCAGCATCCAGCTTTCCCCAGTGCACTTTCGCGTGGGCAAATGTCATTCACGCACCTTCTATATAAACTGGCCGCTTAATGACGTCAAGCTGAGGACAAGCACTCACAATTCGCTTCACGAGCCCAGAGTAACTGCTCGGAATAGGCTCGGCGGGCCATAGCCGGACAATCAAATCCTTCATGGCTAGTTCGGCCGCCTGGTGCAGTTTGACCAGCTGCTTCAGCTGATCGACGAATGGCACCGGATAATTCAGTGCCAAATACTGTGACCAGAAAAGCTTTTCCGCAGTCTTCTTCTCCTCAGCTCGATAGAATTGAGCAGCATCAGATATGCTGCGTGGAAGATCCGCAAACGCCCCTGGAGAAATCAGAAGTCCATTTGTCACCTTGAATTTTTCCTGCTACGGCATAAACAATCGCATTGAATAGGAAAAAGCCTTACCAGCCGCAATCTTCCTCGCCTCCTGAATGTCCTTCCGAGCACCTTGAGCTTCCTCCCGAGCATCAGTTGCGGCTTGGAGAGCTTGGGCAAGTTCGGATTCTTTCAATGATAGACTCTGCTCCAAAGTCTCGCTTTTCTGAACGGCCTCCTGAAGCTCTTCTTCAGCTTCAATGACCCTGGCCTCGTGCTTCTCGCGAAGGGCCTGTTCCGCGGCTGCCTTCTTTTCGGCTAAGGTCACAGCTTTCTTCAATGCCTCAATTTCGGCATTCGCCCCTAGAGCGCGCAATATACATACTTTCATTAGGCACACCTACTTAATTGTGCTAAACTTAACAAGGTTTCGACATACCTTGATTGTCCTCCAACTGCTTCTTCACCCGGCCAAGTTCTTCTTCGGCCCGCTCCAGACTCTGCTTCAGTCTGGATACTTTCGCAGTATGAGAGGCGGCAGTCGCTGCAGACGCTTGTCTATAAAGGAAGAGATATATGTCATGCACTGAGTCTCCTGTGGAAGGAAATTTGATCCCCTGTCCGGTTCCTTCTTTCACCGGACAGTGTATCAGGGGCTACTATCTATACTATGACAAATCTTCTAAAAACTCCTAAAACTTACCTCCAAGCCTTTTATAAGGATATTGCAGGATTCATTCAGTCCACTTTCAGCGGCCTGAACCTTCTCAATCACCACGCCCATAAGGGCGCGATGTTCATCGACGATAGAAGCACTCTTTAGCGTTGTAAATAAGCTGCCCTGCACCTCTGGTTAGACAGATGTCGCCGACGAAGCAGGATCACCTCCTCTAGTCAAGGGGAGTTGCCTGTCTAATCCCGGAGCCTCAAAGGTCTCCGGGACTGTGTCCGGCTGTGGGCCGAATCCAAGATCGCCCCCGCCGTCGACACTCAGGGGAGCCGCCGCTCCCGTATACCCGACCCCTGAGGTAAGCCCCTCCTGGTCTAGCTCCTTTTGGGACGACACCTCGGTGTCATGCCCGAGCTTCGGGGAAGGGGCCTTCGGAGGCATCTCGCTCTCTAGGGCATCTGAGCTCAACGAATCCTCCGATGAGGACCGTTCGGCGCGAGACCTGGACGGGCTGCAAAACGTATGGCACCAATTAATTTATTGTGCCTCGGTAATCCTAGACGCATAGATGTGTTCGGATTTTGTGCACTTACGAGTTTTCCAGGGGCTGGGCCCTGGGATCCCACTCCGGGCTGTTGTCGGTAGCCGTAGTGGACGCCTCTGGCAGGAGAGTTTTTCCCCTCTTAGGCAATTCGGCCTCCAGAGATGAGGAGGTCGTCCTTTTCTTTCCTCCCCCCGTGGGGGACTCGTCTTCTTCCTCCTCCTCTTCCTCTTCAGAGGAGAGATGGGTATTGAAGTCTTCGGATTTTGTGTCCGAAGCACCACGACGATGGAGGCCGCTCCTGGTCTCCTTGGCCTCTTTATGGACCTCTTTCTTTGACGCCTCATAAGGCGCCGGGACCAGCATCTTTGTCAGAAGTGGTCCGGCTGGTTCTTCTGGCAGCGGGGCTGGACAGTGTATCCGCCCCGCCTTCTTCGTCCATCCTAAGATAATTGCGGGAAGCACGTCAGGGCATCTTCCACGGGATATGACAATGAAACATATGGATGGACAAAATATAATGACTACTTGCCAGACTTGCGGGGCGGGACAGTTGGTACCCGCGGTCCGCGGCGGAGTCTGGCCACGGTTTGTCGGACTTAAAAATTACCTTCCAAATGTCCTTGTGCGAGGAGCCGTAAAGCTCTCGTAGGGTCTGGTGCTCGGCCGGGTCATACTCCCACAAATTGCAGGCTCGGTGCTGACAAGGAAGAACCAGGCGGACCAACATCACCTGGACTACATCAACAAGCCTGATGGCCTTGTCTTCCATACCTTTGACGCGTGTCTGGATCACCGACAGTTCGTCAGATGAAGACCAGTTCAAGCCCTTCTTGGGCCAGGACGTAAGCCGCAAAGGGGCTCCGGATCGGAACTCAGGAGCAGCGGCCCACTTCTTGCCACGCGGCTCTGTGATATAGAACCACTGCTGCTGCCACTCCTTGATGGAATCATTTAAAGTACATGTCGGCCATGTGACCTTGGGCATCCTTCTCACCATGGCGCCTCTGCACTCGGCGTGCTCGCCGTTCACCACCTTAGGCTTCACATTGAAGATCTTCAGCCATAAGCCGAAGTGTGGCGTGATGCGGAGAAAGGCCTCGCACACGACGATAAACATCGAGATGTTGAGGAAGGAATTGGGGGATAGATCATGAAAATCGATCCCGTAATAATACATGACGCCGCAAACAAATGGGTGAAGGGGAAACCCGAGCCCGCGGACAAAATGAGGGAGGAATACGACTCTCTCATGGGACTCCGGAGTAGGGACGATCTGTCTCGACGTCGGAAGGCAGTGGGCGATTTTCTGGGCCAGGTATCCGGCCTCCCGAAGCTTTTTGATATCCTTCTCCTGGACGGTAGAGGCCATCCACTTGCCTCCTGCTCCGGATCCGGACATTTTTAGAGAACCTTTGTTGGTGGAGAAGATGAACGCTCGAGCGTTAGGGCTTAAGTGAAAGAGAATGGACGAGCGGAAGGAGAAGGCGTGGGTGAAAAAGGAAGAGGCATTTCCTCTTTATAGAGGCAATGAAGCTTTGCACCTCCCCACTTGCCTGATGAAACCTGCTCGTTCCCCACTCACCGCGATTGGTGGTGCGGTTGGGTTACCCACACGCGTATTGATGAGAATCCCGTGATAAGGGGGGCACGATCTCTGCTTCGACAAGACGTGCCAAGGAAACTGCCTCGCAATATGCGCAGCAGCTGGTTGTAAAAAATGGTTCGAACAGTGACTCGGCCATGGGGTGATGTCATGATGTCAGTAGATTTGATTTGTGAAATATTTATCTCTCTACGGTGGTATGTGAAATTTGTCTTGCAGAGCCGGACACGATCCTTGTGTTCGAAATTTATCTTGAAGTATTCGGAGATGGAACCCGCCTTGCAATGCCAAAGACAATCTGTGCGCCGGACTCATCGTCATTGAAGCCTGGTTCAGGGGCTATTGGGGGAGTCCTGGATAAGGGGGTATCCGGACAGCCGGACTGTTGGACTATGAAGATACAAGATTGAAGACCTCGTCCCGTGGCCGGATGGGACTCTCCTTTGCGTGGAAGGTAAGCTTGGCGATTCGGATATTAGATCTCCTTCTCTGTAACTGACTCTGTGTAACCCTAGCCCCCTCCGGTGTCTATATAAACCGGAGGGTTTAGTACATAGGAAAAGGACAATCATACCATAGGCTAGCTTCAATGGTTTAGTCTCTATGATCTCGTGGTAGATCAACTCTTGTAATACTCATATCATCAAGATCAGTCAAGCAGGAAGTAGGGTATTACCACCATCGAGAGGGCCCGAACCTGAGTAAACATTGTGTCCCCTGCCTCCTGTTACCATTCACCTTAGGCACACAGTTCGGGACCCCCTACCCGAGATCTGCCGATTTTGACATTGACAATAAGCCCTAATGGCTTTTTAGGGCTTTTTACCAGATGGGCTAGGCTTGGGCTTGAAAAGTAGGCCCGATGGTAGGGCCTGGGAGGGCATGTGCCTCAGTTTTTTGCTGTGAGCTTTTTTAGGCCCGGCCCAAGCCCAGCCCGGCCCGGCCCATGGCCAGATATAAAAGGGGCCGATAATTGGTCGGGCATGTCGCAATGTGCAAACGGTGTCAGAATTCATTCAGACCTGGTATAGATGCCTCATATGTTCGTGCCAGGATGCTGCAAGAAGTTGGGGTCATTTATACTAGTTGGGAGGAGTGTGTGATACTAGGCCATACGGGTGCATCCGTGACCGTGAGCATATAAATTTTCCAAATTTGAATTCTTCTGTTATTTGCAATGTCCATCATTATCAATAAACATGAACATTTTCTTATGTCCTAACTATTTCTTAAAAAAATTCAACATTTTTTGAATTTCAAATTGTGTATGAAAATTTAACAAACTCAAACACTTTTTTCCAAAATTGTTAACAAATGCCCAACAATTGATAAAACTTTTGAACACAAATTGCAAAGAACACACATTTTTTAAAATTTTAGGAACTTTTTTTTTGAAACACAAACATTTTGTTAAATTTGTAAACAACCAATTTGAAGAAGGGAACATTTTCTGAAATTCCAGATCACCTTTTAGAATTGTAGAAAATATTTGAAAACAACAAAAAAAATTGGTATTCCAAACTATTCTTCAAAACTTTTGAACAGGTTTCAACAAAAATAATAAAGTTTTAAATAAATAAAAATGATTAAACGATAGAAAGGAAAAAACGAAAAAAACACACACGAAACACATAGGCTCTGGCCCAACTAGGTGGCAGCAACGCTCCCGTCGGGCGCCTGTTTTGAAAATTTTCAAGTGATGTTATTGTTTTGAAAATTTTCCTTAGAAATTAAAGAAAAAGTCTAGAATTTCAAATTTTGTTAGCTTCTTTCTCAAAAATGTTCGAAGTACAGTAAAAATAGACTTTCAAAAATTATTTGCTTCTGATAATAAATTGTACGGAAATTCATAAAAGTTTAGAACTCCAAATTTCAAAAAATACATTTTTTAACATTTCTTTACAAATTCAAAAAATGTTCTGGTTTTGCAAAATTTGTTCATAAATTCGAAATAATGTTCACAGAATTTCATAAAATGTTCATGTTTCTAAAACATTGCTCGTAATTCCAAAAAGGTTCACCTTTTCAGTTTTGTTCCTGTTTTTCAAAAAAAAAATGGTCGTAATGTTGAAAAATGTTCACGTTTTAAATTCCGTTCCTGTTTTTCCTAAAAAGATTTGCGATTCCCTAAAAATGTTTGCATAATCAGAATTTTTTAAAGTGTTTGGAATTTTGAAAAGAATTCATATATCTTTATTTTTACCTAATATTAAAGGATGGAGCCTTTTATTGTTCTCCATACGCCACGCCTTTATATCCGTTCATTTATGTTAATCATAAAGATTGACGGTTGAGATTTGTAAAATAATCTATATACATATACCTACTACTCCCTCCGTTCCTAAATACTTGTCTTTCTAGGCATTTCAATAAGTGACTACATACGGAGCAAAATGAGTGAATCTACACTCTAAAATATGTCTACATACATCCGTATGTAGTAGTCATTTGAAATGTCTAGAAAGACAAATATTTAGGAACGAAGGGAGTATAAAGCAACAACCGACGGAATAAACCATTTATGATAAAAACTCATGCACGTGGGACTTCTAAACTTCTAGGGATCTACTTTTTTAGTACACGTTAGCGGGATCTCTAATCGCCTACCTTACATTGACGTGGTGCAGTACCTCAGGGGAGGTTTCTAGCTCTCGGACTCTGCCACGCCGGCACGATCATCTACACGGTGATCTCTAATCCCTAGTTTGACCTCGCCCTTTATGTCATGCAGTACCTTGGCGCAGGTTTCTCGCTCTTTGCCTCGCTGCCCCGACACCGGTCGCCTACTCGCTGATTATCGACAGCGACGAGATCTCCATGGAGATGAGCTTCTCGGTCGGTGCGGCGGCAACGCGGTAGTTGGTGACCAGTGAAGTTCCGGACTGTTTTTCTCCCTGTGTGCATATCTGGAACGGAGGAGAGGAGAAGGAGCCAGCCAACCGCCAAGTTTGCTTCTCTAACGCCGTGAAAAGCGAAACCTATGGCTACACGAAGGTGCTAATGGCTGGTCGTGCTCCTCTTCATCTTGTGCCTTCTCGAGGAAACAACGGGCCCTGTTGTTGCCGACCGAACGTGAGGAAGAGAGGCAAGGCTCGAACGAGATGAACGCGAGAGGGAGAGTGAGGTTTTCCTGCTGCTCAAACTTCGCTTAACATGCACACGTGCTGCCCTTAATTTTGGATTTGTGCAATACACTACGTATGTACCGCTCGTTTTTTGAAGTTGAGATATTATTGCTGGTTTGATTCCCTTGACAGTGCTCTGCTATCTGTGGATATACCAGCATAACATTCAAGTACAAATATAGTCCAAAGCTGTGGAATTATCCTATATACCAAAATAGTTCATCTCTACTAGAGGGGGACATTTTGGAGACCGGGCTCCATGGACGCCTTTCTTTAAAAAAAATCAAAATTCGAAATTTTCAGTTTTAAAAATTTCTAAAAAGACCGGGCTCCATGTGTATTTATTTAGAATTTTTTGAAACTGAAAAGTTTGAATTTTGAAGTTTCCAAATTAAGGCCTCCATTTGACATTTTCGATCTCCACTACTTCATCAAAAATGCACACGTGCTACTTCATCAAAGGCCCACCACAACATGCATGAGAAAAATGTTTTCAATATTAATTGATCTCATGCACACATCTCATCTCACCACATATATCACCTCATCAAAGGTCCACTCAACATGCATGGAAAAAAGTGGTCTCATTGTGTTGCTCATATTCAAATATTTTTTTGACTTCACAATAATAAAATATAAAATATAATATAGTTTTGTTTTGATTCATATATTATCTATTCAACTATGCATGTTTAATACAATCAAATCACTGAAATATATAGCAGTCGATTCCCGCAGCAACGCGTGGGGTATTCTTGTTATCTCCGCATGTGTGCTTCGACACCATCAAAATTGTTGTAGCCGTTAGATTTGCTAGCTTGATCCATTAGCATCCATCTGATGCGTGCATGAGAATCCTCTACCTTGCAAGATGCATTAGTGCATTCTCAGTGGGCTTTATATCATATTATTTTCGCAGCAGCATGCATAAGAAAAAGTTTCACCACAACATACAACCATGCATAGGAAAAAAAAGATCTCAACATGCAAGCATGCTTGAGAATTTTCATTTTATTATGGTAGGTATTTACAACTTACAATAATCAAACACAATAAATCATATGTATTTCAGTTTTAATTCTCATATTGCTACTTGAAATATCCATGTCCCTTACAATCAAATCGCATTTAAGTGTATTACAAAACATTTTTCGCACAGCGTGCGGGCTGTCATCAACTTAGTGAACATGCTCTGGACTTGGGAGTTTGTGATTAGTTAAGAGTGACGAAGTTGTACGTAGATGATGCAAAAGGCGAACACATTGAAAAAAGAAGTATTTATTACATTGATGATACATCATACATGTAGCACATCAAGGAAACGAAAAATACTAGAACATGAACTGAAAAGAAATACAGACGGGGATAGATGATACAGACGCCCATTAAGGAAGGAACATGGACATGAGCGAAACGCCGGTGTTGGCCTTCCGGGCGATGTTAAGCTAGAGCCTAGAAGTGTAAAGTCACGAGGTGAGCTTCATCTTGTAAGCCAGCACATGAACTAGAGGTGATCATGGGTGAGCAGGGATCCCGGGAAGGGCAGGAAGCGCCACCAGCGGGCCGTTAGTGGTGCTGGTACCGGTAACGGTTCCCACAGGCGGCAGGTCAGGCAACCCCAAAATCTTCTCCTCGCCGACGCCACCACCGGCGGCCCCGGCACCGCGTGCCGTTGCGAGTGCCTGGTCCTTCTGGTTTAGCTCCCTCCCGTCGCAGTACGCGAGCACCAGCAGCAGCAGGAGGGCGACGGCGAGGCACTTTGCCATATTGCTAGCTGGGAGGCTCCGCTAGCACTTATGAGGAGATTGTCTAGCTTGTGCGGCTTTGTGATAGTGTTGGGTGGCTGTGCCTGTGTTTGAGTGAGCTTGGGCTTAGCATCGTCTACGCTGCTTCTTATAGGCACGCTGCACGGGTTGGCGAGGGTGGCCGCGCGTCGTTGGCGCAGGAGATTAGGATAGAATGGGTAGAGGTGCGAGGGAGAGAGAGGAATGTATGGGTATGGCGGAAATGCATGTGCACGTCGATCGGTGTTGGAATGGGGCGGATGGATCTATATTGTCCGTGAATCCGTGCCGACTGGTTCCCATCGCCGTCGAGAAGGCCAGCTGGTCAAGGCGCCGCTGTCGAATTAGAATTAGAGCCCATTATTGGTTTCGTTTCATCAGCAGATCTTTTCCCAATCAGCAGATCCTTCCTCAACTAGTCACCCCCCTGAATTTATGAATGTAGCAAAGTTTGGAGTCAAGATTGGTTTCGTTTCTTCAGGTAGATCTTTTCCCGATCAGGGTCGGGGGCTCCTGGAACTGTACCTGATCCTAGATGGGGCGCTGCGGGCCTTGCTGGTTTTTCCTGCAAATTTGCGGCGCTGGTATAGGATCTTTGTGACCTGCAAGTGGAACGTTGCTGCCTTGTTGTAGATAAGCTTTGACTGACAGGTACGCTTCGTTCCCGTCTTTAGCCATCTCTGACAGGTACTCTCGAATGCCGCTGCATTCCATTTAAGATAACTGCACAGCTGCTGATAAGTGCGGTGCGATCCACAGCCAAGGCAACGTAATTAATATTTACGCCAAAAGGGTATTTCAAACATATCCCCAATAAATAATGCAGTATCCGGTGAAGTAAAACCTTAGTGAAGAATTTTCTCCGCTAAGTTTTAGCCAGACCTAGCCAATCCCCTGTATATAAGGAAGTAAAACTTACTTTTGACTCATGCATTTCGTCGGACACCTGCTATGCGCCCCCGTGACGCTGTCCTGTTGGTTGGGGTGTTCGACGGGAGGGCATCAACAGCGTCAAGGACCTCGCCGCGTCGCTGCCCAAGTCCTCGGCGCACCAGCAGCATTAAGGATACTCCTAAATCAATTGATGTCATGTTTGTATTCAGGTATCCGTTTGCATTGTTCAACGAACTCTACTATTTGATAGCTGGAGGCACCATATGGACAGCTGACACGTAGCTGACAACAAACAAATCACTGTGTCTCAGGGATGGCGAGGAGAACGTGGGGCAGTTCTTGTACCTTGAGGCGATGGAGTACCACATGTGGAATACCTACGACGTGCACTTCCACGCCTCCTTCGCGTGCTCTCCCTCTTCCGGGAGCTCGAGCTCAGCGTCCCGTCGCGGTGGAAGGACCTCAACCCGAAGTTCGTACTGCAGGTCTACCGGGGCGTCGTCGCCACGGCAATGTTGCCTTCGCCAGGGCGGCGAGGCCGGCGGTGTACCTGGCCATGGCCTACATGGACCAGTTCAAACGTGACGGAGGCCGCGACCGAGCTCGTCCATGATGTGTAAGATTGTTTGGGAAGCGTAGAACCCTTTGCCCGGGCTGCACTTGTATTTATGTCAATAATGCCGTGGCTTACAAGATGATTGATCCAAGAGATCGTTTACAGAAGGTCGGTACAGAACGGGAAGAAGTTGGAAGGAAGAAGGGATAGAGAAAGACTACAAGTTTAAACATGAGGAAAGTAGAGTCCTATCTCTATTCAACTATTCCAACACTCTCCCTCAATCTAAACCTAAGTGATTGCAAGGTTGAGATTGTACCTGAACTCATCCAGCCTTCTCATGGTAAGAGGTTTTGTAAAGCTATCAGCCAGTTGATCTCCAGTGGGTATGAACCTTATGTCAAGTAACTTGTGAGCTACTCTTTCTCTGACGAAGTGGAAATCAACCTCAATATGTTTAGTACGTGCATAAAAAACAGGATTAGCTGAAAGATAGGTGGCACCAATATTATCACACCACAGTCTTGCAGCTTGAGGAGTTTTCACTCCAAGCTCATAAAGCAAAGTCTGAATCCACATGACTTCAGCTGTGGCGTTTGCTAGAGCCTTATACTCAGCCTCAGTACTTGATCTTGAGATTGTAGCATGTTTCCTTGCACTCCATGACACAAGATTTGTCCTCAGGAACACAGCAAAACCACCTGTGGATCTCCTGTCATCAGCACACCCTACCCAATCTGCATCTGAGTAGGCAGTCACAAGCATAGATGGTGACTTGACAATTTTAAGTCCAAGTCCTTCTGAGAATTGTAGATACCTCACAATTCTTTTAACTCCTGCCCAATGAGTTGTAGTAGGTGCATGCAAATACTGATAAACTTTGTTCACAGAGTAAGAAATATCTAGACGTGTGAGAGTCAAATATTGTAAAGCACCTACAATACTTCTATAGTTTGTTGCATCTTCTGGTCCAAATGCTTCTCCACTTTCAATAATAAGTTTTTTTAAGTTGAGATTGGTGTACTTACAGGTTTGCAGTTCTCCAATCCTACTCTCTTGAGTATGTCATGTGCATATTTCTCATGTGAAAGAATTATACCATCTTTTGTCTGTTTGACCTCGATACCAAGAAAATAATGAAGATCTCCCAAATCTTTAAGAGCAAAGTCCATCTTTAAATCCTTGAGCAAACAAGTGGTGGCATCTAGACTTGAACTAGCAATAATAATATCATCAACATATACTAGAATATATATAGTGACACTACCTTTTTTTATAGAAGAACAATGAGGTATCTGCCTTGGATGGTGTAAACCCAAGTTTCTGTAACTGTGTGCTCAACCTTGAGTACCAAGCTCTTGGGGCCTGTTTCAAACCATACAATGTTTTGTCTAGCTTACAAACATGATGAGGTGTGCTTATATTCTCAAAACCTGGTGGTTGCCGCATAAAAACCTCTTCTTCCAGAACACCATGAAGAAACGCGTTCTGAACATCTAGCTGCCTTAAACTCCAACCTCTGGAAACAGCAATAGATAGCACAAGTCGAATAGTAGCTGCTTTAACAACAGGACTAAAAGTATCTGTCTATGCTTGAAGTCAATACCAAATCTCTGCTTGAAACCTTTCGCAACTAATCTTGCCTTATACCTGTCTATGCTTCCATCAGATTTTCTTTTAATTTTGTACACCCACTTAAAATCAATGACATTCTTGCCTTTTTCTGGTGGTACTAAACACCATGTTTTATTTTTCATGAGGGCACTATATTCTATATCCATAGCTTCCTTCCATTCTTTGCTAGCAAGTGCATCATGCAAATGAGTTGATTCACCCATACTGGTAAGGAAAGCACGTTTAATTCTATCATACCTTATAGTACCATCCGTGTATTCTTTCTCCTTGACAATACCAGACTAAGATCTTGTATGGCGGTGAGGAAGCTCAGGCGCACGCGCTTTTGGTACAGAAGACCGTGGTATTGCTAAATCAGCAGCAGAATTCCCTTCCACAGAAGATCCTACTGGATCTAGATCCACTGCACCGGATCGCTCTAGATCCGAGATGGCCAGGGAATCAGGAATCTCCCTTGTAACCCCAGCGCCAGCAGGAGTACGCCACGTGGCGCCTTCGGTGTCCGCACGCTCGGTCGGGCGGGGCGAGGCATTGATGCTGGGCCCCGCGTCTGTCGCTCGGTCGGCCATTTGCCTTTCCAACGCGCGCGTGGCGCTCGGTGACTCGCGCTGGCTGGGCTGGAGAGGCCCAGACTGCCGGCGCTGTCGGCCACCAGACGGCCTGGCGCTCGCCGCGCACCGAGGTCCTCCTGGGATCCCGCACCAAGATGTCCCTCGGATCGCACGCTACTGCTGCTTGCTGAATCAACCTGGGATTCTGTGACAGGTTTGGCTGCTTCTCCTTGCATAAAATCACAACCTGAAGCTGCACACTTATCATCAAAAATTAAACTTTCTTTGGTACGAGTCATATGATCAGCACTATTTAACTCGCCCCCGTGATCTGGACTAGGGATATAATCAGGAAGAAAAGCAATTTCTGCATGAAGTAGAGCTCCGGCATTTGGATGAAGCTTTGCAAAGGGAAATATTGTTTCATCAAATATAACATCACGAGAAATATAAATGCGTCCAGTGGAGATCTCAAGACACTTGTACCCCTTGTGAAGATTACTATAACCAAGGAAGACACATTGAGTGGAGCGAAACTCGAGTTTGTGTCGATTATATGGACGAAGGTTGGGATAACAAGCACATCCAAAAATTCTTAGGGAATTATAGTCTGGTTTTTGATGAAACAAGTTTTCCAAGGGAGTAATGTTTCCAATAACTTTGCTAGGAAGACGATTGATAAGATAAGTGGCAGCAATAAAAGCTTCATCCCAATATTTTAGAGGTATTGATGCATGAGCTAGAAGGGATAATCCTACTTCAATGATATGACGGTGCTTACATTCAGCGGAGCCATTCTGTTGATGAGCATGAGGGCAAGAGACATGATGGGCAATGCCGATGTCATGAAAGAAGGAGTTGAGTTTCTCATACTCACCTTCCTAGTTACTTTGAACCCCAATAATTTTTCTGTCAAAGTGACGTTCAACAAGTTTCTGAAATTCTTGAAAGTTGGAGAGAACTTCAGATTTAAACTTAAGCAAATATATCCAAGTGAACTTGCTAAAATCATCGATCAAGCTAACATAATATTTTTTTTCTTCCAAAAGAATCTCTTGCACGACCACAAACATCACTAAAAATAAGTTCCACGGAGCATGAGACACACTATTTGACCTAGGATAAGGGAGTTGGTGACTCTTTGCACATTGACAAGCATCACAAACAGACTCAATACTTTGACTAGATGACAATGGAAGATTGCCTTTATTCACTACTTGCTTAACTATGATCGAAGAAGGATGTCCTAATATTTGATGCCATCTTGCCAAGGAAGGCTTGACGACGGAGTAAACTTGATGACGACGCTTTCGACTAAGTGCTTCGGATGTGATGGGATACAAGCCTCCAATGCATCTACCGTGGTGAATGAGCTCCCTCGTTGCCCGATCCTTTATGAAAAAATAAGTAGCATGAGTTTCAAAAAAGACATTGTTATCGGCGGTTAAACGAGACATAGATGCACGATTCTTGTCGGCTTGTGGAACATGAAGCACATCTTTTAGAACTAGATCACGTTTAAGAGTAGGGGAATTAATAGATACTTGACCAATATGACAAATATCCATACCTCCACCGCTTGCAGTGTGAATTTGATCGTTGCCGTAGTACTTCTCCCTCATGGCAAGTTTCTCAAGCTCATTGGTGACGTGGTCAGTAGCCCCTGAATCGGCGTACCAGATAGTGTCATCGCCTCCTTTCTCCTTTATTGCAGCGGCGACATGGCGAGCATCAGGAACATAGTCCTCGTCGAAACGGTGCCAACAATCCATGACCTCATGGCCTGGTTTCTTGCATAGTTGAAAACTAAACACGGTTGTTGGAAGAAGATGATCCAGAGGAGGCGTTATTGTTGCTGTAGCCGCCCCCTCCAGACCTTGCAGAGGCGTTGTTGTTGGTGTAGCCACCACCGCTTGGCCGTCCGCCTTGGCTGCTGCCGCGGCCACGCCCGTTCCTGCTGCTGCTCCGATTCCCCTGCTGGTGATCATGCCCACGACCACCTCCGCGGCCACGTGATGCAGAATTTGCTGAAGACTGCCGGATGTTCATCCTGTGAAGAAGATTGAGACGAGATTCGAAGCTCAACAGTTGTGTATACAACTCCTGGACGGTGACGGGCTCTACCCGTGCAGCAAGGGTGGACACCACTGGATTGTAGTCGAGATCGAGTCCGGCCAGAACTTGAGAGCCGATCTCACCCCTTGTTAGCGCAGCTCTAGTGCAGGCGATCTCATTAGAGAGGGCTTGATCTTGGCTAGGTATTCAGTCATAGACATATTCCCCTTCTTCAGGTTTGTGAGCTCTATCCGGGTATTGATGGCTTGAGCTTCGGATTGGGCAGTGAACATGGCATGGATCGCCGCACATACCTCCGCCGGTGTCTGAAGGGTAACAACCTGTGCAAGTATCTCACGAGATAGAGAACCCATCAGAAAACCCTGGACTTGTTGCTGCTGTGCATACTAGAGAACACGGACGGAATTGGCGATCTGCTCCTCTTTTCCATCCTTGGTGATGGTGAGAGTCTCCGGCGGCGCTTGGCTCTCCGGATCGAGGTGGTGGCCCATCTGTGCGTCCTTAATTTGGGGCAGCATGATGGCCTTCCACATGAGGTAGTTGTTTCTCGTAAGCTTCTCCTGAGGTGGTGGTCCAATGGACATGGCGAAGGATGAATTTGAGGAGGAGGAAGGTGTGAAGGTGGATGATGAGGACAGGGACGTGGAGAGGGCAATCATGGTGCTGTTTTGGGTGGAGGCGGTAGTCATGGCGAAAGTTTGTGGTAGGGCTAGTCTAGATGCGATCCTCTTTTGATCGATAGGAAGAAGATGCTCTGATTACCATGTAAGATTGTTTGGAAAGCGTAGAACCCTTTGCTCGGGCCGCACTTGTATTTATGTCAATAATGTCGTGGCTTACAAGATGATCGATAGAAGAGATTGTTTACAGAAGGTCGGTACAGAACGGGAAGAAGTTAGACAGAACAAGGGATAGAGAAAGACTACAAGTTTAAACATGAGGAAAGTAGAGTCCTATCTCAATTCAACCATTCCAACATGGTGGCCATGGCCTACATGCACCAGCACAGGCACGGGGGCGGCGTCGCGCCGGGGTAGGGCACCGGGGTAGGGTGATGGCACGGCCGGGGCAGGGGGCGACGGGGGAGTGCGGCATTTCCTTCGCGCCTGCCACTGGTAGGCCTTTTGCGCCCAATATTGGTAGCCGGTTCTGCAGTGGTGTGCCGGCCGCTTAGGTCACAACTTTGATGCTATTTTTGGCGTTGGGCATACCATGGACGCGACGTGCCCATCACCCATGGATGGAAGACCATGGCGGCCTCCTCAGCGTTGGGTATACCCTTGAGGTGATAAGAGCATCGTTGGTTCCCATGCAAGACATCTTGCATCTCATGCGATGTAGCGCAAAAATCCAACATGCGTCTTTTCCTCTTTCTGTTGTGTAACCCTTTTAAAAATTATTAGTTTGGAAAACTGTCTGGTACTTAATTATGAGGGAGTTGCATCAATGGATTTGTAGGGATTTTGTCTTATGACCTATCATTTTACATGCTCCATAGCTTTGATAGCCTTCGTGAACTAGTTGGCTCGAAACCATATGGTTTCTTATTTAGCCAAGCCACTTGATATAAATCTGCATGAATTTTTATCTTTGTACTATGTTTTCTCCATAGCCGGGGAACATGTTTGCTCTGAACCATTTGGTTTACTGGGAACACAAGATGACCCATTGCGCCATTGACATAGAGAGTAACTGCAACCACGAAGTTAAGTGAACTATTTGAAACATAAAATGAAAGTTAAGTGAATTATTTGAAGAGAATAATTGTAGCCATCGGTGCAAAGACCAACTGTAGCCACGAAGCGAAGCAACTAATAATACAACCGAAAATTTATGCCATTGGTGCAAAGACCAACTGCAGTCGGGAAGTTAAGCAAGATGTGAGCGACAACATATAGCAATAATGCATTTTATGAATTACCCTCGAAGAGCATTATCATGAATAAGAACACATACGGGAACACCAAAAAACAATGGACAGGGTTGACAAACAGGCATAACTACCCCTGGATCATGGCAAGCATTTGTTCGTACATGCAACACTTCGGCACGACCTCGGTGTTGGAAAGGCCAGGCATGAACGTTGGTCTGGACGGCGATGGGAGAGTGCGGAACAACAAAGAGTAAAGTCTATTTTAAACCTCGAACTCGTAGAGCTTGTCGGAATCGAACTCCGACGTCTGAATCCCCGAAATCGGCACCCTCACCTCTTTGATCCCGGTTAATATCAACCCTGAACCTGTTTGGCGCAGCGGGAAAGGATCCATCCCGCCCAGGATGACAGTCTACTATCGCTGACGTCCATGCCCCACATGTCATACACATCCTCAATCCCCGGGCATTTTTCCTGGCCGCGTGACCTGCGCAGGGGCGTCCATGGAGGTCTGATGTGCTCCAGCACGACGTCCCCGACGCCGGGGCTGGCGCCAAGGCGTCAGGGGAGGGATGGGAGCTGTAGGGGATGGGCCGTGATGCGGCGCGCCATGAACCTGGTGACCAAGGTGCTCGGGTTCTTCCTCGAGACGTGTCTAGCATGCTCGTGGCGGCGGCTTGCCGGCCGGCCACGACAAGATGAGAATGCGGTTCTATCTCACCAGGGCAGAGCTCACGAGGGACCTTGCGCACCTGTACATGCACGTGCGTGAAGGGTCTGTTTGGTTGGAGACTAGTGTGACCAAGTCAAAGTGTGGCTAGCCACACAAGTATGGCATGCCACACAAGTGTGGCTGAGAAATTGGACGCCAAACTTTGGCAAAAGTTGGCAAAACAATTGTCTCTATGACAAATGGACCATAGGGGCAATAAAGTGTGGCAAGCTAAAGTGTGGCAAAAACCAAACACATGCCAACTAAACTGTGGCTGCCAAATTTTGGCTTGGCAAACTGTGGCTGGGAACCAAACAGCCCCTAAACCTTGATTGTGAGGAACGAAAGCTCGGAGCTGGCTCCGCCGTACGAGACGATGACCGTCTCAGTGCATGCCGCCGTGGGCGATTACGCACAGCCCCAAGACGCCGAGTCGCCGCCGAGTACTCTGCGGCGAACACTATTGTGCAAAGCTGACTCAGATGATTTTGGTATTCCAGCGTATTCACGTAGAAGCTGACTTTGAAGCCAGTAGGCATGTGGATGGATTTTACATGAGCTAGCTGACGTACGTAGTGACTTGCACGCCGGCTAATCGATCTGTACCGGCGGAACTCAGCTAGCTGCCGTTCAATGGATGCGCGAGTACGCCCAAGAGCACGGCCTTTGACTCGGCTTTGGCGTCTTGGCGGGTGCGGGGCATGCCGTGGAGTTTGCCACGCAGCATCGCTCGGCGAGCTCGGCGCGAGAGAGCAGAAGGGAATAAGATGGATATGGCATGCAGTGAGAGAACCTGTAATCCCGGTCGGGATTGCAGTTTTCCAGTGCGACAAACATGTCTAGGATCGGTGTAGGGTTGATTTTGACCTGGATCAGAGAGGTCAGGATAACGATTTCAGGGACTCAAAGGTTGAGGTTCGATTTCGACCAGCTCTACGAATTTAAGGTTTAAAACAAACTTTACTCAACAACAAATGCAAGAAATGTCAGCGCCACCCCGTTGAGGCACCTCCCTTCGCGTCGAGTCCACCACACATATAGGCCTGATACTACCGACAAATCGGTTACCCCCGAGCTTTCTCAGCTGCCGATCTTTATCGCACACGTGGCTCCGGACACGAATTCCCGTCTCACTTTGATGCTATGTCTCACGCGTTGTTTGGCACCTGTCATGTGAGCCTGGGTCGGCATGGCAGCTGGTTCGCTTCCTGCCGAGCTGGTTCGGTCCCGAGAGACTTGTGCACGCGTGGGCCTGACTCCTTGTGTTGCATGCCCGGCTTTTCGGTGTGGGGTTGTGAGGATCTTGGGTGGTTGGGTTTGTTTGTGTATGCCCTGGCCAACATGTTGCAGTAAGTGAACACAAAAGACAAAAATAGTGCGCTTATAGAGATATGAATGAAACTTACCGATATTCTCCATTACATTACTAATAAGCTAAAGCATAGGTAATTGCCACACGAAAGCATCATGACATGGATACAAGTGACATCGACCCGACTCATCTGTGGCTCCACTAACGCCGCCAACCACCGATTGCACGACATCAAAGGATCTGGGGTGACAGCGATGCGGCCAGCTAGATGGGACGAGACTTGCCTGCTCTCCGTGTGTGTGCCCGTCCGTGCTCCCGCATATGTGGCATGATTTGATTGGAACAAAATAACGTCCGGCTCTATCCCCTTAAAATTAGGGGGAGGGGGGAGATGATTAGATTAAAAAGAGAAAAGGAAAAAGACAACCGTAGGATAAAGTGGGAGCACGGATGGGAGCATGGGAAGGGAGCAGACAAGTCGGATCCAGCTAGATGGGCAACCATCGCACCAATCACGTAGCTGAGGAAGGATGGAAGGAGAGGATGGAGCCGGATCCCCTAACGTCGGCCGCTGACGGGTGGATCCGGGCCCACACGTCAGTGTATGGGCCATACGTCAGAGGAGCCGCGTCCGGAGAGGATAGACGTGGTAACTAAGGCAGATCAGGTAGTAGGTAATTTTATAGTGAAATCGATGGAAGACGATTTCCCCTAGACTTTGCATGGCACAGGTAAGATGTTGTCAGCATCATCTGTACTTCTTTCAGACTGTTGGTGCCTCTTTGATTAATTTATTTCCTGGTCGCAGACCAATTGCAGCCACGAAGCAAAACAACGGTGAGATCGGATCCGCTCCAACAACAACGTTAGTCTATGTGATGGTACACCAGAGAAACAGTACATCGTTGCGTACCATCGGAGGGTGCCTAGTTCCTTACATCGTGGCATACCGCCCAAAACTCAATTCTTTTACATCGTTTCTCGTTCAAACTTTTTCTGTGTTAACTACACACCATTGGAGTGTCATGCTCAAATTTGATCACTTTTTTAGTTGGTTTGCTTTTTTTGATTTTCTGGCCATTAAAAAGGGAAAAATGGTATTTGGTTCTAAATAAAGGGAAAAATCACATTCAAACTTTTTCTATGTTTAATACACACCATTCAAAGTGCCACACTCAAATTTTATATTATTCTGGGTTCAGTAAAAAAACACTTACATTACTTACTATATATGTGGCCGACGTCCGTCGTTGCTCGCCACTGCTAACTTTTGAATTTTTTTGAAAAATTTGGTGCGGGTCAGTGAAATATTGCGGTGGCAAGCAAACTTACCGCATACGACTGGTGCGTTACAAACCAATGGTAGTCACAAGTTGTCGGCCCGCCACAACTACTTTTATTCCATGGCTAAATTTGTAAAAAAGAAAGAGTTGTGGGTGATCTTTTTACCCGCCACTGCCATCCCCATTGCAGTGGCCGTCGGATTTTTCTACCCGCCACTGGTACTTTGCCAACATAGCAGTGGCGGTTCTCAGTCGTCGCCTGTCACTAATGTGAACCCACCTATAAACCTTTTCCTAGTAGTGGTAGTCGTAAACCTCTAGCGGCACGATCCTGCAGCCTGGCATGAGGCGCATCAACCACCATCGTCACCTCATTGGCCAACTCCATCTCCACCGCATTGCCATGCTCCATCTCGACCACGCCAACATCCATCCCCGCGGTTGCGTCCCAAATAACCAGGGCATGCCTCGTTCTCGGCTCAAGCTAGGCCACCTCCTTGACCGCACCAGCCTCGACAAAATGAAAGCGAGGTGCTTAGCCCAATGCTCTCTTTGTTCTGGATCCTTGGATTCCGCCTCGTCCATTGCCCAAATAAGGATTTCGACGGGAGGTGTCCCCTCAGCGGGAACCATACGCTTTCTCTCCCCCGGGAAACCATGTGCGTACACACGTCCCGCCCCATGACACATTTCGTTCACACCTCCGTACCAACTAGAAATTTCTTCCATCTTCGCCAACTTGATGGCATCGCCTCCTGCGTACGTCTCAAGCATGCCCTTCCATCCCGCACTTCCATCGGCCATCTGCACAAAATTATACGAACATGTCATTAACTCATTATTCATCGATCAATAAAAAATGGAGCGTAAGTGCGATGTAACATATATGCCAGCATTGTATACCACACATATGAAATATAGCATTTGCAAATATTTCCACGCATGTCCACCTATTAACAAAGGATAAAAAATTTACTAGTAACTTTTTTCTTCTTAAATTTCCTTTTATTTTCTTTCTCTTTTCATATTGCTAAACCATAGCTATAGTACACATGAATTGACCTACGTACCGGCGGCAGCGGCAGGCCAGGTGGGATGAGCGATGGCGGCCGATAGGAGAATAGAATGCGAGCGCTGGCCTAGGGTTAGACGAAATGCGGCGGGTGGGGTTTAAAAAGAAGATGGTTATCTGAGTTCTAATCCTCGGGTGTTGGCAAAAGATACCCATCATCACGGATCCGTCAACTGCAAACGGCCATGCCGCGTGGCATATTTTTGCCGGGTGTCGTGGCTTCAGATCTCGGCATATGCCCTGTAAGCCGGATTTTAGTTGTTTACCGAGTTTCTTTTGTGCGCCTGTCGGCAACAACACATCTTTGTTGTGTCCTGATGTTCATCGAGAATCATACTCGACATCTATCGTGTTTGCTGACATCACGTATTATGAAACTTGGCGTATACATGATAGAACTCAGTAATGACCATTTTTCAGTAGTGCTAGACTCTACAAATCAACAGAATCTCTCTCTCTCTCTCTCTCTCTCTCTCTCTCTCTCTCTAATTATTGGAAAACGATCCTTAATCTCCAATTCATGTTTATTAAATCAGAATTGGACGTCAATTGATGTCATGTATGTAGATGGAGCATAAACACATTATTTGGGATGTGGCTTAATGGAGTGGACAGTCACATAGCCAAACATATTCGGACAGAGATATGTGCTTTATTTTGGGCTATATGGAATACTAGGAATGATTTGATTTTTCATGGAACAAACTTCACTAATTATTTGCAGGTTATTTACAAAGCTACAGCTTGGATCCATATGTGGTCGTTACTCACTCATGAGGACTTCAAGGAGTTTTTTTTCTATTGGGTGCAACCGTTTGGAGATGGTAGCGCGGGCTATCTTCAGCCGATTTGGATGTCGAGTTAATAATAGGCTAGGTGTGTAGGCATCATAGTCTATTTTTTACTGCCGAATGTGACACTTTTCCCTTTGTGTTTCGTTTTAAGCTCCGACTATAAGCTCTGCTTGACCTTGAGACTTTGTTACGTTTTTATTTAATAATATGGCTGCATGCATCGATTGATGAAGAGGCCGGGGTTATTCTCCTTTTCAAAAAAAAAGGAGCCACTCTAGCTTTTGCCCAATTTCCTTATGCCAATCTAGGTCTTGACATTTCAATTTCCTTATTCCACCCTGGTTCTTGACATTTCAATTTCCTTATGCCATCCTAGTTCTTGACATTTCACTTTTGCCTCTCTTATCTTTAGATAATACATCCCAATTGCCATTCCATGGAGTGGAGGGGTTACCAAAGTAGAGTTATTATACAGTGGACGAACGAACCTATCAAAATCCCTTGTCCACATGATGTATACCTTGATACTCGTCAAATATCTCTTTGTTTTTCTATACACATACTCCAATATTTGTAAGGTTGTAAAAATGACGTGCTTGACTTGAGACTTTGTGATCAGAGTGAAAGAGTAGTATTTATTACGTTGATGATACATGTAGCCCATCAAGGAACGTAAAATGATAGAACGCGAACTGAAAAGAAATGCATACAACGCCGGTGTTTTTCTTCCGGGCGGTCTAGCTAGAAGTCTGAAGCCACAAGGTCAGCTTCAGCTTGTCAGCCAGCACATGAACTAGAGATGATCATGGGTGAGCAGGGATCCCAGGAAGAGCAGGCAGCACCACCACCGGGCCGGTAATGGTCGTGGTCAGCGGCAATTCTGGCAACCCCAAAATCTTCGACTCGCCGACGCCACCACCAGCACCGGCACCGCGTGTCGCTGCGAGTGCGCTGTCCTTCCCGTTCAGCTCCCTCCCTTCGCAGGACGCGAGCACCACCAGTAGCAGGAGCGCGACGGCGAAACACTTTGCCATTGCTAACTGGGAGGTTTTGATATACTACTGAGGAGACAGTCTAGCTTGTGTGGCTGTGTTCGAGTGAGGTTAGCCTGAGCATCGTGCACGTTGCATCTTATAGGCCAGCTGCACGGCAGCACGGGTTGGCGGGGTGGCAGCGCCGTGCGTCGTACGGCACATGGGCGGAGGATAGAATGGGTAGAATGCGCGGGGAGATGAATGCATGGCGGCATGTCAAGGTCGGCGGATTGGAAACTTGGAATGGCAAGCTAGTCAAGATGAATGCTGGATTTATATTGCCCTCTATCCGTGCCGACTAATCGCAGTCGAGATGGCAAGCTAGTCAAGCTGCCGCCGTCGAATTAGGGCCTATTATTGGTTACGTTTCTTTAGTAGATCTTTTGCCGATCAAGGTTGGAGATTCCAAGAACTGTACATGACTTTAGATGGGGCGGGGCTACTTGTTTTTTGCTGGAAATTTGCGACGCTGATTTTAGGATCTTTGTGCTCTCCAAGTGGAACGTTGCTGGCTTGCTGGAGATATTTACATTGCATATATATTTGGCCATCTCTGACACACAAGTACTCTCTGTTGAGTATATTGTGTACGTGTATATTTATGTGTAGGGCCTACTTCCTGTTTTCTCTGTATAGTTAAGGTTGTAGCCCACCTCTGTACTTATATATACGTGCTTGGTGCACCGATCAATACATCGCGATTGCACAGCCCACATCTTGTCCTTCTACATGATATCTATCACAGCACGATCCTAAAACCCTAAGCCGCCGCCGCCGCCGCTACTTCCCGCCGCCGCCGCCGCTACTCCCCGCCGCCGCCATCAGCCGCCGCCGCCGCCACCGTCCTCTCGGTTGCCGTCGCCGCCACCTCTCCCCACCACCTCGCCTTCCGCCGCCGCCGCCTCTTCCCGAGGCCGCCGCCCACGCCCTCTCTCCCGAACCCTAACCTCCCACCCGCGCCGCAACCCGCACCACCCCAGCCGTCCTCCCACCCGTGCCACCACACCTCCCAACCCGCGCCGCGTCCCAAACCCTAACCCTAGCCATGAGCTCCTCCTCCTCCACCGTCTCAAACCCGTTCGCCGGTCCCGATGTCACCCTCGTCCGCGACCTCAACATCCATGAGCGTGTCCCGGTGAAGCTTGATCAAAACACCGCGTCCTACTCCGCTTGGAAGCGGTATTTTTCGCTTGTGTTCCGTGAGTACCTCCTGCACGGCTACGTGGACGGCACCGTGGACTCGGCGCTCATGATCAACGACGAGGAGTGGATGATCCTCGACGCCACCATCATCCGCTGGTTCTACCTCACCATCTCTAGCGACCTCTTCACCAACAACGGCTGCAACGCAAGGTCCTTCTCCACGGCGAGTTTTACGGGTGCCAGCAGCTTGATTCATCCATCGATGATTTTTGCATGCGCCTCAAGAAGCTTGCCGATGAGCTTCGTGATCTCGGGGAGACAATCGGCGACGAGCTCCTCATCAGCACCCTCACCGCCAGCCTCAACGAGGATTTTGGGAACACCGCCTCCAACCTTACCCTCATCCCGGAGCCTACCTTCGCTAAGGTGGTCACGTACCTCAAGTTGGAGGAGCACCGGATGCGGATGGCGCGGACTCACGCGACCCACACCGCCCTTGTCGCCGGCACCCGCGGGGGTCAAGCCCCGCCACCGCCGCGCCCGACGCCGCCACAGCCGGCGGCGCCCGCCTTCCCGCCAGGTTTCCCGCCCGCCCCGGCCGCTCCCTTCCCGTCGCCCCAGCCAGCGGCCAATGGAGGGGGGGGGGTCATCATGGCGGCCGTCGCGGCGGCCACAAGCAGGGGGCGCAGGCGCTCAGGGAGGAGCACCCGCGCGCCGCAGCAGGCTTATTAGCCGGCCCCGTGGTACGCCGGCCAGAACCCATGGGCCGGCGTTGTGCACGCCTACTCCATGCCGGTTCCTCGGGCCCCTGCCCCGGGCATTCTCGGCGCCCGGCCACCATCACACCAGGCGTTCTACGCCGCGCCACAGCCCTATGCGACGCCCTACGGCCAGCAGCCGCAGCCAGGTGGGTTGCCGCTGCTGCCCCTGACGGCTGATAACCCACAAGTATAGGGGATCACAACAATTTTCGAGGGTAGAGTATTCAACACAAATTTATTGATTCGACACAAGGGGATCCAAAGAATATTCTCAAGTATTAGCAGCTGAGTTGTCAATTCAACCATACCTGGAAACTTAGTATCTGCAGCAAAGTGTTTAGTAGCAAAGTAATATGATAGTGGTGGTAACGGTAACAAAAGTAAAGACAACAAACGTAATGTTTTTGGTATTTTGTAGTGATTGTAACAGTAGCAACGGAAAAGTAAATAAGCGAGAGCCAGTATATGGAAAACTCGTAGGCACCGGATCAGTGATGGATAATTATGCCGGATGTGGTTCGTTATTTAACAGTCATAACATAGGGTGACATAGAACTAGCTCCAATTCATCAATGTAATGTAGGCATGTATTCCGAATATAGTCATACGTGCTTATGGAAAAGAACTTGCATGACATCTTTTGTCCTACCCTCCCGTGGCAGCGGGGTCCTATTGGAAACTAAGGGATATTAAGGCCTCCTTTTAATAGAGAACCGGAACAAAGCATTAGCACATAGTGAATACATGAACTCCTCAAACTATGGTCATCACCGGGAGTGGTCCCGATTATTGTCACTTCGAGGTTGCCGGATCATAACACATAGTAGGTGACTATAGATTTGCAAGATAGGATCAATAACACACATATATTCATGAAAACATAATAGGTTCAGATATGAAATCATGGCACTCGGGCCCTAGTGACAAGCATTAAGCATAGCAAAGTCATAGCAACATCAATCTCAGAACATGGAGGATACTAGGGATCAAACCCTAACAAAGCTAACTCGATTACATGATAAATCTCATCCAACCCATCACCGTCCAGCAAGCCTATGATGGAATTACTCACGCACGGCGGTGAGCATCATGAAATTGGTGATGGAGGATGGTTGATGATGACGACGGCGACGAATCCCCCTCTCCGGAGCCCCGAACGGACTCCAGATCAGCCCTCCCGAGAGAGATTAGGGCTTGGCAGCGGCTCCGTATTGTAAAACGCGATGATTTCTTCTCTCTGATTTTTTTCTCCCCGAAAGCCAATATATGAAGTTGGAGTTGGCGTCGGAGGGCCACCAGGGGGCCCACGAGGTAGGGGGCACGCCCAGGAGGGGGGGCGTGCCCCCCACCCTCGTGGACAGGGTGTGGGCCCCCTGGTTTTCATCTTTGGCGACGATTTTTTATTATTTATTCTAAGATATTCCGTGGAGTTTCAGGTCATTCCGAGAACTTTTATTTTCTGGACAAAAAACAACATCATGTCAATTTTGCTGAAAACATCGTCAGTCTGGGTTAGTTCCATTCAAATCATACAAGTTAGAGTCCAAAACAAGGGCAAAAGTGTTTGGAAAAGTAGATACGACGGAGACCTATCAACTCCACCAAGCTTAAACCCTTGCTTGTCCTCAAGCAATTCAGTTGATAAACTAAAAGAGAAAAAGAAAAACTTTTACAAACTCTGTTTGCTCTTGTTGTTGTAACATGAAAAGCCAACATTCAAGTTTCAACAAATATTATGAACTAACCATACTAACAATAACACATAGGTCTCATAATTACTCATATCAATAGCATAATCAGCTAGCGAGCTATAATAACAAAACTTGGATGACAACACTTTCTCAAAAATAATCATAACATGATATAACAAAATGGTTTCTCGCTAGCCCTTTCTGAGACCGCAAAACATAAATGTAGAGCACCTTTAAAGATCAAGGACTGACTAAACATTGTAATTCATGGTAAAAGAGATCCAGTCAAGTCATACCCAATATAAACCAATAATAATGAATGCAAACGACAGTGTGCTCTCCAGCGGGTGCTTTTTAATAAGAAGGATGATGACTCAACATAAAAGTAAATAAATAGGCCATTCGCAGAGGGAAGCAGGGATTTGTAGAGGTGCCAGAGCTTGGTTTTAAAATAGAGATTGAATAACATTTTGAGCGGCATTCTTTTGCTGTCAACGCAACAACTATGAGATGACGATATCTTCCATGCCAAACAAATTATAGACGGTTCCCAAACAGAATGGTAAAGTTTATACCCCCCCTCCTCCACAAGCATCAATCCATGGCTTGCTCGAAACAACGAGTGTCTCCAACATTCAACGGGTCCCGGGGGAGTTTTGTTTGCAATTATTTTGATTTAGTTTGCATAAAGCATGGGACTGGGCATCCCGGTGACCAGCCATTTTCTCGTGAATGAGGAGCGGACTCCACTCCTCTTGAGAATAACCCGCCTAACATGGAAGATAAGGGCAGCCCTAGTTGAAACATGAGCTGCTCGAGCATACAAAACAAAATTTCATTTGAAGGTTTGGAGTTTGGCACATACAAATTTACTTGGAACGGCAGGTAATTACCGCATATAGGAAGGTATAATGGACTCATATGGAACAACTTTGGGGTTTAAGGAGTTTGGATGCACAAGCAGTATTCCCGCTTAGTACAGGTGAAGGCTAGCAAAAGACTGGGAAGCGACCAACTGAGAGAGCAACAACAGTCGTAAACATGCATGAAAATTAATTTACACCGAATACAAGCATGAGTAGGATATAATCTACCATGAACATAAATATCATGAAGGCTATGTTGATTTGATTCAACTACATGTGTGAACATTTGCCAAGTCAAATCACTCAATTCATTTAAAGGAGGATACCATCCCATCATACCACATCATAATCATTCTAATAGCATGTTGGCACGCAAGGTAAACCATTATAACTCATAGCTAATCAAGCATGGCACAAGCAACTATAATCTCTAAATGTCATTGCAAATATGTTTACTTCATAATAGCTGACTTAGGAACGATGAATCATCATATAAAAAAAACAAGAGAGGTCGAGTTCATACCAGCTTTTCTCATTCCAATAAGTCCATCATATATCATCATTATTTCCTTTCACTTGCACGACCGAATGATGTGAATAATAATAAGAGTGCACGTGCATTGGACTAAGCTGGAATCTGCAAGCATTCAATAAACAGGAGAAGACAAGGCAATATGGGCTCTTGGTTTAATCAACAATGATGCATATAAGAGCCACTTCAACAATTTAATCATGGTCTTCTCCTACTGACCCCCAAAGAAAAGAAAAGAAATAAAAACTATTTACACAGGAAAGCTCCCAACAAGCAAAAGAAGAACGGGAAATATTTTTGGGTTTTCCTTTTAATTACTACAGCAAAGAAATAAACTACTACTAACATTTTTTTTTGGTTTTTCTTAAGGTTTATTAAACACACAAGAAGAAAGCAAGAAAAAGAAAATAAACTAGCATGGATATTACATTGAAAGAGTATGAGCACCGACATCTAGCAATGAGTGTGTGTGAACATGAATGTAATGTCGTTGGGAAATACGTACTCCCCCAAGCTTAGGCTTTTGGCCTAAGTTGGTCTATTGCCAGGGATAGCCTGGCGGATACCCGTAGGTGAAGCTGGGGTCATACTGCGATGCAGCGGCTATCGCCGCCTAAGCTGTAGCGTGGCGTCGAGCAGCCTCCGCTCTCCTCTCGTACTCATATGCCTCCTCTCTGGTAATAATATATCTTCCTTTTGTCTGAGAATCAAAGAAGGCAGGAGCAGGAAGAGTAATATGGACTACATGCCGTTTGTTAAAGATTAGTCGATACTGGAGAGGTGGTTCAGTCCTCTCAACAAACTGGTGGGAAACCATAGAATCAAAATCTAAATAGGTAGGGGGTAACTCCATATCACCCTCATGAATGTCTATCTCAAGAAAATTAGCTAAGCGGGTTGCATAAATTCTTCCAAAGAAATCTCCGTTATGTCTGTTATGATGCAACCTATGAGCTACGATGGCTCCCATATGATAAGATTGGTCTCCCAACACAGCACTTCTGAGAATGCTGAGATCAGGGACACACATGTGACATGCTTCATCCTTAGCATTATGCATCTACCTATGAAGAGAGCAAAACAATGTATAGCAGGAAAGTGAACGCTCCCTATAGTGGCTTGTGTTATATTTCTAGATTCCCCCACAGTTATTCTAGCAAGAAAGTCTCTATAATCAGATTTAGGGGGATCCCTGACACTACCCCATGATAGAAGTTTGCAAGCAGAAGTGAAATCCTCTAAGTCCATGGTATAAGATTTGTCATAAAGGTCAAACATGACTGAAGGAGAATTTCGCGAAGAAGAAAACTCAAACCTCCTCACAAATGAACTTGTGCGATCATGGTACTGGGGGCATTTGTCAGCTTCAAAGTCCTCAAGACCGGCGTTACGCAAATATACGCTAAATTCTTCTTTGATTCCCACTTGATTCATAAAATTTTCCGAAGGTCATTCACAGGGCCTCAAAGGAGCGTCTCTTGGTGGTTCCTCGTCAGCATCACGCATTGCAAGCCTGGGACCTTGCTTCCTTGAAGAACCACCCTGGAACATCTTCCTAAACATATTGTTTCCTCTGAAAAATTTCTGAAATTTTCAGTAACTTCAAATAAAAGTGAACCAACTTCAATAAAATTGATAGCAACAACTCCCACAAGTGCCTAGAGCATATATCAAGCATTAGAACTACTTGGAACCATATAAATTTGACATGCAAGCTCAAGAACATGGTCACCTATGCAGCATAAATTTTCAATGAATAAAACACTAGAACAAAAACTAATTGGACCAATGGAGGAGTCACATACCAAGGAACAATCTCCCCAAGCAGTTTTGCGAGAGGTGCTTTGAGCTAGGAGATCGAAAATCACAGCAACGGGGGCTGGAACTCGTGCTTGAGTTGGTTTTTCGTGTTTGTGTGAGACAGAGGAAGAAGATGGGTGCAGGGATAAGTGGAGGAGGGCCACCGTGGGCCCACGAGGTAGGGGGCGCGCCCAGGGGTGTAGGGCGCGCCCTCCACCCTCGTGGCCAGGTGGCAGCTCCCCTCGCGGTAATTTTTGCACAGTAAATCCTCAAATATTCCCGAAAAAATCATATTAAATTGGCATGGCATTCTGAGGACTTTTATTTTCGGGATATTTTTATATTGCACGGATAAATCAGGAGACAGACAGAAAATACTATTTTACTTTATTTCTACTAAATAACAAAAAATATAAAGAGGGTACAAAAGGTTGTGCTTCTAGTTTCATCCATCTCGTGATCATCAAAATGAACCCACTAACAAGGTTGCTCAAGTCTTGTTAACAAACTCATTCCGAATAATCACGGAACCGGAGAAATTTCGAATAACACCAAGTTACCTCAATGGGGATATGAAAATCCCCAATAATAAGAATATCATACTTTTTCTTGACAGTAGGGAGAGGAAATTCAAAACCTCCAAATATAATCGATGGAAGTTTTCCAATAGAGTTGATACTATAATCTTGAGGTTGTTTCCTCGGAAAGTGTACCATGTGCTCATTGTCATTAACATGAAAAGTGACATTGCCTTTGTTGCAATCAATAACAGCCCCTGTAGTATTAAGAAAAGGTCTTCCAAGAATAATAGACATATTATCATCCTCGGGAATATCAAGAATAACAAAGCCCGTCAAAATAGTAACGTTCGCAACTACAACACGCACATCCTCACAAATACCGACAGGTATAGCAGTTGATTTATTAGCCATTTGCAAAGATATTTCAGTAGGTGCCAACTTATTTCAAGTCAAGTCTACGATATAAAGAGAGAGGCATAACACTAACACCGGCTCCAAGATCACATAAGGCAGTTTTAACATAATTTCTCTTAATGGAGCATGGTATAGTAGGTACTCCGGGATCTCCAAGTTTCTTTGGTATTCCACCCTTAAAAGTATAATTAGCAAGCATGGTGGAAATTTCAGCTTCCGGTATCTTTCTTTTATTAGTAATGATATCCTTCATATACTTAGCATAAGGATTTGTTTTGAGCACATCAGTTAATCGCATACGCAAAAAGATGGGTCTAATCATTTCAGCAAAGCGCTCAAAATCCTCATCATCCTTTTTCTTGGATGGTTTCGGAGGAAAAGGCATGGGTTTCTGAACCCATGGTTCCCTTTCTTTACCATGTTTCCTAGCAATGAAGTCTCTTTTATCATAACGTTGATTCCTTGATTGTGGGTTATCAAGATCAACAACAGGTTCAATCTCTACATCATTATCATTACTAGGTTGAGCATCATCATGAATATTATCATTAACATTTTCACTAGGTTCATGTTCATTACCAGATTGTGTTTCAGCATCAGACATAGAGATATCGTTTGGATTCTCAGGTGGTTCAGCAATAGGTTCACTAGAAGTTTGCAAAGTCCTATCATTTTTCTTTTTCTTCTTTTTAGAAGAACTAGGTACATCGATATTATTCCTTTGAGAATCTTGCTCGATTCTCTTAGGGTGGCCTTCAGGATACAAAGGTTCCTGAGTCATTCTACCAGTTCTAGTAGCCACTCTAACAGCATAATCATTTTTCTTACTATTTATTTCATCAAGCACTTCTTTTTGAGCCTTAAGTACTTGTTCTACTTGAGTGGTAACCATAGAAGCATGTTTGCTAACAAGTTTAAGTTCACCTCTAATATTAGCCATATAATCACCCAAGCGTTTAATCATATAAGCATCTTGTTTTAATTATCTACCAAAATAGGCATTAAAGTCATCTTGCTTAAACATAAAGTCATCAAACTCATCCAAGCACTGACTAGCAATTTTAGTAGGAGGGACTTCAGCTTTATCATATCTATAGAGAGAATTTACCTTTACTACCTGTGTAGGGATATCGGGATCAGGAGGTTCTTCAGTGAATAAAGAATTGAGATCATATACTTCTTCAATAGGTGGTAAATTAAGACCGTGTATTTCTTAAATAGGAGGTAAATTCTTAACATCTTCAGCTTTAATACCTTTTTCTTTCATAGATTTCTTTGCCTCTTGCATATCTTCGGGACTGAGAAATAGAACACCTCTCTTTTTCGGAGTTGGTTTAGGAATAGGCTCAGTAATTGGCTCTGGAGCTGGCTCAGGAGGTGGCTCGGGAGGTGCGCAATTATTTTCATTTGTCAACATATTATTCAATAGAATTTCAGCTTCATCCGGTGTTCTTTCCCTGAAAAGAGAACCAGCACAACTATCCAGGTAATCTCTGGAAGCATCAGCTAGCCCATTATAAAAGATATCAAGTATTTTAGGTTTCTTAAGAGGATGATCAGGCAAAGTATTAAGTAACTTGAGAAGCCTCCCCCAAGCTTGTGGGAGACTCTCTTCTTCAATTTGCATGAAGTTGTATATTTCCCTCAAAGCAGCTTGTTTCTTATGTGCAGGGAAATATTTAGCAGAGAAGTAATAAATCATATCCTGGGGACTACGCACACAACTAGGATCAAGAGAATTAAACCATATCTTAGCATCACCCTTTAATGAGAACGGAAATATTTTGAGTAAATAAAGGTAGCGCGATCTCTCATCATTAGTAAACAGGGCAGCTATGTCATTTAACTTAGTAAGATGTGCCACAATAGTTGCAGATTCATAGCCATAGAAAGGGTCAGATTCAACCAAAGTGATTATATCTGGATCAACAGAAAATTCATAATAATCCTTATCGGGAACACAGATAGGTGAAGTAGCAAAAGCAGGGTCAGGTCTCATTCTATCTCTAAGAGATTCTTTACTCCATTTAACTAGCAACCTCTTAAGTTCGTATCTATCCTGGCAGGCAAAAATAGCTGCAGAAGATTCTGCATCAAAAAGATAACCCTCGAGAATAGCAGGCATATTTTCATCACCACTCTCATCATCGTATTCAGATTCAATAATTTCTCTTTCTCTAGACCTAGCAATTTGCTCATCGAGAAATTTACCAAGAGGCACAGTATTATCAAGCATAGAAGTAGTTTCATCATATGTATCAGGCATAGCAGAAGTGGCATCATCAATAACATGCGACATATCAAAGTTCATAGTAGTAGCAGGTTTAGGTGTCGCAAGCTTACTTATAACGGAAGGAGAATCTAGTGCAGAGCTAGATGACACTTCCTTACCTCCCCTCATAGTTGAGGGCAAAATAGTAGTTCAGTCATCTTTCAAGTTCTTCATAGTGTCCAGCAGATATAAATCCCAAGTAACTCAAAGAATAGAGCTATGCTCCCCGGCAACGGCGCCAGAAAAAGGTCTTGATAACCCGCAAGTATAGGGGATCGCAACAGTTTTCGAGGGTAGAGTATTCAACCCAAATTTATTGATTCGACACAAGGGGAGCCAAAGAATATTCTCAAGTATTAGCAGCTGAGTTGTCAATTCAACCACACCTAGAAACCTAGTATCTGCAGCAAAGTGTTTAGTAGCAAAGTAATATGATAGTGGTGGTAACGGTAACAAAAGTAAAGACAACAAAAGTAATGTTTTTGGTATTTTGTAGTGATTGTAACAGTAGCAACAGAAAAGTAAATAAGCGGGAACCAGTATATGGAAAACTCATAGGCACCGGATCAGTGATGGATAATTATGCCAGATGTGGTTCGTCATGTAACAGTCATAACATAGGGTGACACAGAACTAGCTCCAATTCATCAATGTAATGTACGCATGTATTCCAAATATAGTCATACGTGCTTATGGTAAAGAACTTGCATGACATCTTTTGTCCTACCCTCCCGTGGCAGCGGGGTCCTATTGGAAACTAAGGGATATTAAGGCCTCCTTTTAATAGAGAACCGGAACAAAGCATTAGCACATAGTGAATACATGAACTCCTCAAACTATGGTCATCACCGGGAGTGGTCCCGATTATTGTCACTTCGGGGTTGCCGGATCATAACACATAGTAGGTGACTATAGACTTGCAAGATAGGATCAAGAACACACATATATTCATGAAAACATAATAGGTTCAGATCTGAAATCATGGCACTCGGGCCCTAGTGACAAGCATTAAGCATAGCAAAGTCATAGCAACATCAATCTCAGAACATGGTGGATACTAGGGATCAAACCCTAACAAAGCTAACTCGATTACATGATAAATATCATCCAACCCATCACCGTCCAGCAAGCCTACGATGGAATTACTCACGCACGGCGGTGAGCATCATGAAATTGGTGATGGAGGATGGTTGATGATGACGACGGCAACGAATCCCCCTCTCCGGAGCCCCGAACGGACTCCAGATCAGCCCTCCTGAGAGAGATTAGGGCTTGGCGGTGGCTCCGTATCATAAAATGCGATGATTTCTTCTCTCTGATATTTTTCTCCCCGAAAGCCAATATATGGAGTTGGAGTTAGCGTCGGAGGGCCACCAGGGAGCCCACGAGGTAGGGGGCGCGCCCAGGGTGGGGGGGGCCCACCCTCGTGGACAGGGTGTGGGCCCCCTGGTCTTCATCTTTGGCGACGATTTTTTATTATTTATTCTAAGATATTCCGTGGCGTTTCAGGTCATTCCGAGAACTTTTATTTTCTACACAAAAAACAACATCATGGCAATTCTGCTGAAAACAGCGTCAGTCCGGGTTAGTTCCATTCAAATCATACAAGTTAGAGTCCAAAACAAGGTCAAAAGTGTTTGGAAAAGTAGATAGACGGAGACGTATCAACGGCCCCACCGCAGCCTCTCCCGCCGGCGCTGTGGGACCTGGCCCTTCTGGCGGCTCTTCACACCGCCCCTTCCCCGACCAGCTACACCGGCGGCGGCTACTGGTACATGGACACCGGAGCCACCGCTCACATGGCGGCTTATCCCAGTAATCTCCACACCTCCTATCCTGTCCATACTTCCAACCGCATCACCGTCGGTGACAGCTCTTCTCTTCCTGTCACCCACATAGGTCATGCATATTTTCCGTCTAACTCCACTCCAATATCCATGTCTAATGTCTTAATTTCTCCTGAACTTATTAAAAATCTTGTTTCTGTTCGTTCTCTTACACGTGAAAATCCTGTAACGTTGAATGATGAATGTGGTTTTTCTGTTAAGGACGCTCGCACGCGGATGGTGCTCCATCGATGTGACAGCCCCGACGAGCTCTACCCGGTTCACTCCGCCACCTCCACCACTTCCACCGCCCATGTCGCTCTCGCCACCGGAATGGATCTTTGGCATGCTCGCTTCGGTCATCCTAATCCTGCCACCCTTCGCCATATACTTCGGAGTTTTTCTTTCACGTGTAATAAGAACGAGGATCACTCGTGTCATGCATGTCGCCTCGGCAAACATGCTCGTCCCTGTTTAGGGCTTCTTCTCATGTTGCATCGTACCTGTTTGAGTTAATTCATAGTGATGTTTGGACCTCTCATGTTGCCAGTAATACGGGCTTTCTTTATTATCTGGTCATACTTGATGATTTCTCGCATTATGTGTGGACCTTCCCGTTGCGCCGCAAGTCGGATGTTATATCCACTCTCGCCGCCTTCTACTCCTATGTTCTCACGCAATTTGGTCGTCCCATTCTCGCATTGCAGACAGATAACGGGAAGGAGTTCGACAACCTCACTGTTCGTACTCTCCTCACCACACATGGCACGACTTTTCGTCTCACTTGCCCGTACACCTCGCTGCAGAACGGTCACGCTGAGCGTATCCTTCGCACTCTCAATGACTGTGTTTGGACTCTTCTCTTTCATTCCAATGTGCCTCCGCGCTTTTGGCCTGACGCTCTCGCCACCGCTTCCCTCCTCATCAACATCTGTCCATGTCGTACTCGCGGGAACTTTGCACCTCATCACCTTCTCTTCGGTGCACCACCCTCTTATGATGAGCTTCGCATCTTCGGCTGCCTTTGCTACCCTAGCATCACCGCTACTGCGCCTCATAAGCTTGCACCCCGCTCCGCCGCCTGCATCTTTCTCGGCTACCCACCTAACACTAAGGGCTACCGCTGCTATGATCCCGTCTCCCATCGTGTTTTCACCTCCAGACATGTTTACTTTGATGAGATGGTGTTTCCGTTTCAGCAGCAGGTACCCCTTGTTGCCTCGTCACCGCCGGCCACCGGCGGCCCTTTGGTGACTTCATCAGGTGGATGGCCCGTTCGGCCCGTGGACCGCCTCCGGGCTTTGGCGGTCCTCGCACCCTCACGCCGGTGCCTGCATACTCGGCCTCCTCGGCCGACCCTGACGGCGCGGCTGGCGTCCCCCCTTCACCCGCCGCCCCCGACTCGGGCGCCGCGGGATCGGGCACTACTGGCTCGGCCGCCCCTTCGGCCGCCTCGACACCGGTCGCCTCGTCAGCCGCCTCGCCAGCCCTGACGCCGGTCGCCTTGCCGGCTCCGAGCCGGTCGCCTCGCCGGCCCTAACGCCGGCCCCCTCGCTGGTGGCTCCGATGGCGCCGACTGGCCCTGTTACACGGGCTCGTACCGGTGTTCATCGTCCGAGCCTCCGGTACTCGAGCGATGAGTATGTCCTCGCCTCCTCCATCGCGGAGCTGTCTCCTCTTCCCGCGTCTGCTCGCGCAGCCCTCTGTGATCCTCACTGGCTTGCGGTGATGCAGGAAGAGTTCGACGCTCTTCAGCGGAACCGTACCTGGACACTGGTTCCCCGGCCTCCTCGCGTCAACATCATCATCGGCAAGTGGGTCTTTCGCCATAAGACCCGCTCGAATGGTACTCTTGAGCGCTACAAGGCTCGCTGGGTGGTTCGTGGTTTCCGCCAGCGCGCTGGAGTGGACTTCACTGAGATGTTTGCCCAGTTGTAAAACCGGGCACGATCCGCACCGTCCTCCAGCTCGCAGTGTCCCGTGGCTGGCCTGTTCCTCAGATGGATGTCTCCAACGCCTTCCTCCACGGCCATCTTGAGGAGCAGGTGTATTGTGAGCAACCCACCGGTTTTGTTGACGCCTCACTTCCTGGCCATGTGTGTCTGCTGTCTCGCTCTCTCTACGGGCTCAAGCAAGCACCCCGCGCCTGGTACCAGTGGATCGCCGGGTTTCTTCAGACACTGGGCTTCAGCGTCACTCGCTCGGACGCCTCACTGTTTTTCTATCGCCACGGTGACACGACTGCATATTTGCTACTTTACATCGACGACATCATCCTGACGGCCTCCTCCGCAGCTCTTCTTCAGCAAATTACTCTCCTGCTGCGTGACGAGTTTGCCATCAAGGACTTGGGTGCTCTACATTATTTCCTTGGCATTGAGGTCGTTCGGCGCTCGGACGATTTATTTCTTCATCAGCAGAAGTATGCACACGAGCTTCTTGAGCGTGTTGGCATGCTCAACTGTCACCCTGTTGCTACTCCTGTTGACATGAATGCCAAGGTTTCTGCTCTTGAGGGCTCGCCAGCGTCGGATGCTCCTTTCTACCGGTCTATCGTCGGTGCTCTTCAGTATTTGACTCTCACCAGACCGGATCTTCAGTATGCTGTTCAGCAGGTGTGTCTCCACATGCACGCCCCTCGTGACTCCCATTGGACTCTGTGAAGCGGATCCTCCGTTACATCCGCGGCATGATGACCCTTGGGCTGACACTCACGGCGTCCACTTCTCTAGAGATGATGGCCTACTCCGATGCGGACTGGGTTGGCTGCCCAGATACTCGTCGGTCCACCTCTGGCTACTGCGTCTACCTCGGTCCTTCACTCGTCTCGTGGTCATCCAAGCGACAACCCACGGTTTCGCGCTCCAGCGTGGAGGCTAAGTACCGAGCCGTGGCCAACGTTGTTGTTGAGTGCACCTGGCTATGATAGTTACTTCAGGAGCTGCATCACGACGTCTCCTAGGCTACGGTTTTCTACTGCGACAACGTTTCTGTGGTGTACCTCTCCGCCAATGCCGTTCATCATCGCCGGACTAAACACATTGAGCTGGAGCTGGACATTCATTTTGTGCGCAAGCATGTGGCTCTTGGACGCATTCGGGTTCTCCATGTGCCGACTGCACAACAATTCGCTAATGTGATGACAAAGGGACTGCCGACTTCCACCTTCGAGGAGTTTCGTTCCAGTCTTTGCGTCACTGGCGCCGCTTCGACTGCGGGGGGGGGGGGGTGTTGAGTATATTGTGTACGTGTATATTTGTGTGTAGGACCCACCTCCTGTTTCCTCTGTATAGTTGAGGTTGTGGCCCACCTCTGTACTTATATATACGTGTCTGGTGCACCAATCAATACATCGCGATTGCACAGCCCACATCTTGTCCTTCTACACTCTCGGATGTTGCTACATTCCATTTAAGACATGGGCCAGCTGCTGATATATACGTGCAGACGTGCAGTGCCATCAACAGCAATATTTACAAATAATAATGAGCTTACTAAGTTATTCAGATTTTGTGTGCTTTATTATAAAACACAACTAAGTTTTCTGATTAAATAATACTCTTCCCGATCTGTAATGAATGTGGTGGTTTAATTCAAAATAAGTGTCATGGTTTTAGTTCGAACAAGTGTCGTGGTTTTAGTTTAGATTTGAACTAAAACCACGACACTTATTATGGATAGGAGGGAGTATCATGCTAGCTATCGGATCATGGAAGCTTATCCTTTTTTTCTGCGAAAATGGAAGCTTATCACTAAAAAGCATTTACGTGCAAAATGATTCTAACGACAATATGTATATATAAATTTTAAAGCCAGCGATTCCCTCTTTAGAAAATTTATTATTCTAGTTATTATTATTATTATTATTATTATTATTATTATTATTATTATTATTATTATTATTATTAGTAGTAGTAGTAGTAGTAGTAGTAGTAGTAGTAGTAGTATAATTTGTTATTTGTTATTATCATCATCATCATCATCATCATCATCATCATCATCATCATCATCATCATCATCATGTTGATTGCTTGTATTTTATGTGTTCCTTATTCGTGGCAAGGCTATCAACATTGATATTTATGTCTGCCATTTCTAGAAATTACTTTTAGGTTGACACAAATTGATTTATTTGTGAAAATGAATGATTTCTACCTGTTCCTTCATGGATTGCACCACATTCAATAGTCCATGATTAAACGAGATATCGCTACTGCCAAGCATTTGACACAACTCACTTCATTTCCCATAAATGGCTTTAACCACATTTGCATTAATTCAAATACTACAATCATCTAGCCTTCTTCAATGCATGTAAAGTAAATTATGGTAGTAACACCAGTGTTGCTTTCGTCAAGTAGAAGTTAGTTTGAATAGATTCTCTCGAGGCCGCAGATACTAAAAGTGAAACAACGTGAGAGGGATTAGATAACTTCCAGTATCTAGTTCGGCGGCCTAACTAGAATTAAGCTATGTGTTTGAAGAAAATGACAAGTTACTCGGTCTCATTATCTTTATATCTCAGAATTCTCTTAGCTCACAGTACACATACGAATTATTACCTCTAATAAAATAGTAAATCTAAGTAGGACAGTCTCATGTATAATCCAATTGACATCTCGACTATCTATGTTGCTCATCTAATTGACTAATCTAGCATAGGTACAACCAAGTTATTTGCTATATAAACTCTAGGATGTCAAAATTACTACCACTACCACCACCACCACCACCTCTACTACTACTATTATTATTATCATCACCATTATTATTTTCATTGTTGTTGTTGTTATTTGTCATCACGATATTCGTTGTGCCCTGATGAGGTCGAAGTTGCTCATGTGGGGCTATGGTCATCTCTGGCCGACGCAGATGGCCAATTTTCTGGTGCGGATCATGGTGACGGCGACTCTAGCAAAGGGGACCTGACACCACCAAAGACGACAACCGAAGGAAATATGCCCTAGAGGCAATAATAAAGTTGTTATTTACATTTCGTTATATCATAATAAATGTTTATTATTCATGCTAGAATTGTATTAACCGGAAACTTAGTGCATGTGTGAATACATAGACAAACTGAGTGTCCCTAGTATGCCTCTACTTGACTAGCTTGTTTATCAAAGATGGTTATGTTTCCTAACCATACACATGTGTTGTCATTTGATGAACGGGATCACATCATTAGAGAATGATGTGATGGACAAGACCCATCTGTTAGCTTAGCACTATGATCGTTTAGTTTGTTGCTATTGCTTTCATCATGACTTATACATGTTCCTATGACTATGAGATTATGCAACTCCCGAATATCGGAGGAACACTTAGTGTGCTATCAAACATCACAACGTAACTGGGTGATTATAAAGATGCTCTACAGGTGTCTCCAATGGTGTTTGTTGAGTTGGCATATATCGAGATTAGGATTTGTCAATCGGATTGTTAGAGAGGTATCTCTGGGCCCTCTCGGTAATGCACATCACTATAAGCCTTGCAAGCAATGTGACTAATGAGTTAGTTGCGGGATGATGCATTATGGAACGAGTAAAGAGACTTGCCGGTAACGAGATTGAACTAGGTATTATGATCACGACGACTGAATCTCGGGCAAATAACATACCGATGACAAAGGGAACAACGTATGTTGTTATGCGGTTTCACCGATAAAGATCTTCATAGGATATGTAGGAACCAATATGAGCATCCAGGTTCCGCTATTGGTTATTGACCGAATGTGAGTCTCGCTCATGTCTACATAGTTCTCGAACCCGTAGGGTCCGCATGCTTAACGTTCGATGACGATATATATTGTGAGTTATGTGATTTGATGTACCGAAGGTTGTTCGGAGTCCCGGATGTGATCACAGAAATGATGAGGAGTCTCGAAATGGTTGAGACATAAAGATTGATTTATTGGAAGGTTATGTTTGGACACCAGAAAGGTTTCAGATAGGTTCGGGCATTTTCCGGAGTACCGGGGGGGGGGGGGGGGGGGTTACCGGAACCCCTCAGGGGGTTAATGGGCCTTCATGAGATTTAGTGGAAGAGAGGAGGAGGCGGCTAGGTGGAGGCGCGCCCCCCAAGCCCAATCCGAATTGGGGGGGGGGGCTTTCCTTCTCTCCCTCTTCCTCTTTCCTTCCCCTCCTAGTTGGACTAGGAAAGGGGGAACCTACTCCTAGTGGGAGTAAGATTGCCCCCCTTGGGGCGCGCCCCATGAGGCCGGCCGACCCCCTCCTCCCCTCCTTTATATACGGGGGAGGGGGCACCCCATAGGCACACAAGTTGATTGTTTAGCCGTGTGCGATGCCCCCCTCCATAGATTTCCACCTCGATCATATATCGTTGCAGTGCTTAGGAGAAGCCCTGCGTCGGTAACTTCATCATCACCATCATCACGCCATCATGCTGACAAAACTCTCCCTCGTCCTCAGCTGGATCTAGATTCAAGGGACGTCACCGAGCTGAACGTGTGCAAATCGCGGAGGTGCCGTGCGTTCGGTACTTCATCGGTTGGATCGCGAAGACGTTCGACTACATCAACCGTGTTACATAATGATGACCCACAAGTATAGGGGATCTATCGTAGTCCTTTCGGTAAGTAAGAGTGTCGAACCCAACGAGGAGCAGAAGGAAATGACAAGCGGTTTTCAGTAAGGTTTTCTCTGCAAGCACTGAAATTGTAGGTAACATATAGTTTTGTGATAAGATAAATTGTAAGGAGTAACAAGCAATAAAAGTAAATAAAGTGCAGCAAGGTGGCCTAATCCTTTTTGTAGCAAAGGACAAGCCTGGAAAATTTCTTATAATGAGAAAAGAGCTCCCGAGGACACATGGGAATTATCATCAAGCTAGTTTTCATCACGGTCATATGATTCACGTTCGGTACTTTGATAATTTGATATGTGGGTGGACCGGTGCTTGGGTACTGCCCTTACTTGGACAAGCATCCCACTTATGATTAACCCATATTGCAAGCATCCGCAACTACAAAATAGGTATTAAGGTAAACCGAACCACAGCATTAAACATATGGATCCAAATCAGCCCCTTACAAAGCAACGCATAAACTAGGGTCTAAGCTTCTGTCACTCTAGCAACCCATCATCTACTTATTACTTCCCAATGCCTTCCTCTAGGCCCAAATAATGGTGAAGTGTCATGTAGTCGACGTTCACATAACACCACTAGAGGAAAGACAACATACATCTCATCAAAATATCGAACGAATACCAAATTCACATGACTACTAATAGCAAGACTTCTCCCATGTCCTCAGGAACAAACGTAACTACTCACAAAGCATATTCATGTTCATAATCAGAGGAGTATTAATATGCATTAAGGATCTGAACATATGATCTTCCACCAATTAAACCAATTAGCATCAAGTACAAGGAGTAATCAACACTACTAACAACCCACAGGTACCAATTTGTGGTTTTGATACAAGATTGGATACAAGAGATGAACTAGGGTTTGAGAGGAGATGTTGTTGGGGAAGATGTTGATGGAGATTGACCCCCTCCCGATGAGAGGATCGTTGGTGATGATGATGGTGATGATTTCCCCCTCCCAAAGGGAAGTTTCCCCGGCAGAACAGCTCTGCCGGAGCCCTAGATTGGTTCCGCCAAGGTTCCGCCTCGTGGCGGTGGAGTTTCGTCCCGTAAGCTTGCCTCTAATATTTTTCCAGGGTAAAAGCCTTCATATAGCAGAAGATGGGCACCGGAGGGCCACCAGGGGGCCCAGGAGACAGGGCGCGCCTAGTAGAGGTGGGCGCCCCCCCACCCTCCTAGCCAGGGTGTGGGCCCCCTCTGGTGTTTTCTTCGCACAATAATTCTTATTAATTCCAAAACTGACTTCCGTGGAGTTTCAGGATTTTTGGAGCTGTGCAGAATAGGTTTCCAATATTTGCTCCTTTTCCAGCCAGAATTCCAGCTGCCGGCATTCCCCCTCTTCATGGTAAACCTTGTAAAATAAGAGAGAATAGCGTAAGTATTGAGATATAATGTGTAATAACAGCCCATATTGGGTGATGTTAACAATAATAATTCATGCTAACTTACATCCAATTGGATATATATATCAAGATCTTTCAAACACGAGGAACTTGCCAAAGGATAAAATGAAAAAGGGAAAGGTGAAGATCACCTTCACTCAAGCATAAAGTAAAAAAACATAAAGTAAAAGATAGGCCCTTTGTAGAGGGAAGCAGAGGTTGTCATGTGCTCTTAGGGTTGGATGCATAAAATCTTAATGCAAACGAATGTCACTTTATATTGCCACTTGTGTATGGACCTTTATTATGCAGTCTGTCGCTTTTATTGCTTCCATAACAAGCTCATATAAAGCTTATTTTCTCTGCACTAATAAGTCATACATATTTAGGGAGCAATTTTTATTGCCTGCAACATGACAACTTACTTGAAGGATCTTACTCAATCCATTGGTAGGAATGGTGGACTCTCATGGCAAAACTGGATTTAAGGATATTTGGAAGCACAAGTAGTATCTCTACTTGGTGCAAGGAATTTGGCTAGCATGAGGGGGAAAGGCAAGCTCAACATGTTGGGAAGATCAATGACAATATACTTTAACTGAGATGTGAGAAAACATAAACCATTACGTTGTCTTCCTTGTCCAACATCAAATCTTTAGCATGTCATACTTAATGAGTGCTCACAATCATAAAAGATGTCCAAGATAGTATATTTGTATGTGAAAACCTCTCCTTCCTTATTACTTCCTATTAATTGCAATGATGACCAAAATTTGGTTGACAACTCTCAACAACTTTTATGCCTCATACTTTCTATGTGTGAAGTCATTACTATCCATAAGATCAATATGAACTCTTTTATTCTTTTTATTCTTTCTACTTCTCAAGATCATGGCAAGATAGCAAAGCCCTCGACTCAACACTAATCTTTATTATAGATAGCTCACGGACTCAATTACATAAAGAGATCACAAAGAAAAACTCAAAACTAATTGATACTAAAACTTCAATCTACTAGATCAAGATACTAATAAAAGGATCGAACTAAATAAAACGGTAAAGATAGGAGTGTGATGGTGATATGATACCGGGGCACCTCCCCCAAGCTTGGAAGTTTCCAAGGGGAGTGCCCATACCCATGTGATTATGTCCTCGGAGGTGGTGAAGTAGGAGTTGTTGATGATGTAGGCTTGTCGTCCATCTTCCAAGGCATAGGCTCACCATCATAGAAGGATGATCGAGTCTCCGGGATCCTCAAATCTATAGCCAAACTCATCCTCTTGAATCTAGATTCATACTCACAGTTTTGATTTTGCAGGTCATAGATCTGGGCTTGGAGGTGCTCGATTTTCTCTTGAAGCTTGAAGATGGTCTCCCCAATGACCTTGGCATCTAGCTTGTGGTTGTTGGTGAACTCCGTGATCATCATCTAGTTGGCGTTGAGTCCACTCTCCACCATCCCGTGGCACTTGAAAACTTGTTGCTCCATGGCTTCGAGCTTTGTCTCCACGCTTCCGGTACGCCTTGGTCCCTCCACATGGCGGATGTGCAGCACCCCCTCACGCATCTCAATGGTTTGAGGGTGTTGCATCACCTCCGCGAGATAGGTGTTGATAACCCTCTCAAAAAACTTGTCCTTGGGAGTGCTTGGAGACGTCATGATGCTCTAGATCTGTAACAGAAACAGCTCGAAACGAAAACAGAGGATATTTGTGTGATATGGTGGTCGAGGCCTTCGGGAGATTATATAATGAATTTTTACCAACCAAAATATGTAACGTGCAAGAAGACGGAGTCCGGGAGGCACACGAGGTGGCCACGAGACAGGGGGGCATGCCCAGGAAGGGTGGGCGCGCCCTCCACCCTCGTGGAGGCCTCGTGTCCTTCCCGGACTACTTCTTTCTTTCCAAAATTCTTAAATATTCCAAAACGGATAAAAATTGCCATTAGAATTGTTTTGGAGTCGGTTTACTTACCGTACCACATACCTATTCCTTTTCGGAGTCTGGAACATTCTGTAAAGTGTCCCTTATGTATTCCTCCGGGGTTATGGTCTCAATAATATTAGTTTCAACATTGATAGGATTACCTGAGATATAATGTTTGATTCTTTGACCGTTCACCACCCTCGGACTTGTGCCTTCGAAGTTGTTGATTTTTATGGCACCGAAACGACAGACCTCCTCGATAACGTAAGGACCTTCCCATTTAGAGAGAAGTTTTCCTGCAAAAAAACTTAAACGAGAGTTGAATAATAACACATAATCACCTACGTTAAACTCACGCTTTTGTATCCTTTTGTCATGCCAGTGTTTGACTTTTTCTTTGAATAGCTTGGCATTCTCATAGGCTTGGGTTCTCCTTTCATCAAGTGAGCTAATATCAAATAACCTCTTCTCACCGGCAAGTTTGAAGTCATAGTTGAGCTCTTTAATAGCCCAATATGCTTTATGTTCAAGTTCAAGAGGTAAGTGACAAGCTTTTCCATAAACCATCTTATACGGAGACATACCCATAGGATTTTTGTATGCAGTTCTATAGGCCCATAATGCATCATCAAGTTTTTTGGACCAATTCTTTCTAGATCTATTGACAGTCTTTTGCAAAATTAATTTGAGCTCTCTATTGCTCAACTCTACTCGACCACTAGACTGCGGGTGATAAGGGGATGCAATTCTATGATTAACATCATACTTAGCAAGCATCCTACGGAAAGCACCATGAATAAAATGTGAACCACCATCAGTCATAAGATATCTAGGGACTCCAAACCTCATAAAAATAACTTCTTTAAGCATCTTAATAGAGGTGTTATGATCAGCACTACTAGTTGGAATAGCTTCTACCCACTTAGTAACGTAATCAACAACAACTAAAATATGTGTATAACCATTAGAGGCAAGAAAAGGCCCCATATAATCAAAGCCCCAAACATCAAACGGTTCAATAACAAGAGAATAATTCATAGGCATTTCTTGACGTCTACTAATATTACCAATTCTTTGACATTCATCACAAGATAAGACAAACTTACGAGCATCTTTGAAGAGAGTAGGCCAATAAAAACCAGATTGCAATACCTTATGTGCAGTTCTATCTCCAGCGTGGTGTCCTCCATGATTCAGAGTGACACTTGCGTAGGATCTATTCTTGCTCATGCTCAGGTACACAACGTCTAATAACACCATCTACTCCTTCTTTATAAAGGTGTGGGTCATCCCAGAAGTAATGTCTTAAATCATAAAAGAACTTTTTGTTTTGCTGGTATGTGAAACTACGTGGTATAACTTTAGCAACAATGTAATTAGCATAATCAGCATACCAAGGAGCAGTACGAGAAGCATTAATGACCGCTAATTGTTCACCAGGAAAGCTATCATCAATAGGCAGTGGGTCATAAAGAACATTCTCTAACCTAGACAAGTTGTCTACAACGGGGTTCTCAGCTCCCTTTCTATCAATAATATGCAAATCAAATTCTTGGATCAAGAGAACCCATCTAATGAGTCTAGGCTTAGCATCTTTCTTTTCCATAAGCTATTTAGTAGCAGGATGATCAGTGTGAATAGTAACTTTGGAATCAACAATATAAGGTCTGAATTTATCACAAGCAAACACAACTGCTAAGAATTCTTTTTCAGTAGCAGCATAATTTCTCTAGGCAGTATCAAGAGTCTTATTATCATACTGGATAACATTCAATTTCGTATCAACTCTTTGCCCTAGAACAACACCTACAACATAATCACTAGAATGACACATAATTTCAAAGGGTAGATTCCAATCAGGTTGCTGAACAATAGGTGTAGTGATCAAAGCTTTCTTAAGTGTTTCAAATGCTTCTACACAATCATCATCAAAGACAAAAGGAATATCTTTTTGCAATAAATTAGTTAGAGGCCTAGAGATTTTAGAAAAGTCCTTAATGAACCTCCTATAAAAACCGGCATGACCAAGGAAACTTCTTATACCTTTTATGTCCTTGGGACATGGCATCTTTTCAATAGCATGAACTTTAGCTTTATCAACTTCAATACCTCTCTCAAAAGTCATATGCCCCAAGACAATGCCTTCATTAAGCATAAAGTGGCAGTTTTCCCAATTCAAGACGAGACTAGTGTATTCTCATCTCTGCAAAACTCGATCAAGTTGCTCAAGCAATCATCAAAAGAGGATCCATGAATGGAGAAATCATCCATGAATAGCTCACAAATCTTTTCACAAAAGTTAGAGAATATAGCCATCATGCATCTTTGAAAGGTAGCAGGTGCATTACATAAACCAAAAGGCATACGTCTATAAGCAAAGGTACCTAAAGGGCAAGTAAAAGTAGTTTTTGATTGATCCCCCGCTGACACAGGTATTTGAGAGAAACCAGAGTAACCATCTAGAAAGCAGATATGTGTGTGTTTGGATAGTCTTTCTAGCATTTGATCAATAAAAGGTAAAGGGTAATGATCTTTCTTATTAGCTTTATTTAATTTAAGGAAATCAATTACCATCCTATAACCTGTAATAATTCTTTGCGGGATCAATTCATCTTTATCATTAGGAACGACAGTAATACCTCCCTTTTTAGGAACACAATGGACAAGGCTTACCCAATCACTATCAACAACGGGATAAATTATACCTGCCTCAAGGAGCTTTAGTATCTCCTTTCTTACCACTTCTTTCATCTTAGGATTCAATCGTCGTTGAGGATCTCTAACTGGTTTGGCACCTTCCTCCAATTTAATTTTGTGTTGGCATAAGGTGGGACTAATGCCCTTAAGATCATCCAGAGTATATCCGATAGCAGCACGGTGCTTCTTCAGAGTTTTCAATAATCTTTCTTCTTATTGCTCTGAAAGGTTAGCACTAATAATAATAGGATATATTTTCTTTTCATCAAGATAAGCATACTTAAGATTATCAGGTAATGGTTTGAGTTCAAACACGGGATCACCCTTGGGTGGAGGGGGTCCCCAAGAATTTCAACGGGTAGATTGTGTTTCAGAATAGGGTCCTGTTGAAGGAACACTTCATCTATTTCCCTTCTTTCATTCATAAACATATCATTTTCATGGTCTAGCAAATATTGTTCTAACGGATCAGTAGGAGGCACGACAATAGAAGCAAGACCAACAATCTCATCCTTACTAGGTGATTCTTTATCACGGGGTTGTCTACGAAACTTAGCAAAATTAAACTCATGAGACATATCCCCTAAGCCAATTGTAATAGTATCCTTTTCACAATCAATCCTAGCTTTAACAGTATTCAAGAAGGGTCTACCAAAAATAATGGGACACAAATCATCTTGTGGGGAACTAAGAACAAGAAAATCGGCAGGATATTTAACCTTCCCACACAAGACTTCAACATCTCTAACAATCCCAATTGGTGAAATAGTATCTCTATTGGCAAGCTTGATAGTAACATCGATGCCTTCCAATTCAGCGGGTGCAATATCATGCATAATTTATTTATATAAGTCATAAAGTCACTAGCACTAGCACCCATATCACATAAGCCATGATAACAATGATCTCCTATTTTAACAGAAATTACAGGCATGCCTACAACAGGTCTATGTATCTTAGCATCTGGTCTAACAATATTAGCAGTTTCACCATAGAAATATATAACATGCCCATCTAAATCATCATCCAAGAGATCTTTAACCATAGCAATACTAGGTTCAACTTTGATTTGCTCAGGAGGTGTATAAGTCCTAGTATTACTCTTACGAACAACAGTCAAAGTTTTAGCATGATCCTTTATCCTAACGGGAAAAGGAGGTTTCTCAACATAAGTAGTAGGAACAATAGGGTCACTATAAGTGATAGTCTTTTCTTCAACTGTAATAGGTGCAACTACTTTTACTTCAATGGGAGGATTATATTTAAACCACTTCTCCTTAGGGGATAAACATGAGTAGCAAAAGATTCACAAAAAGTAGCTACTATCTCAGAGTCAAGTCCATACTTAGCGCTAAATCCACAAAAAGCATCGGTATCCATAAAAGATTTAACATAATCAAACTTAGGTGTTATACCTGACTCCTTACCATCGTTGGAACCCCAATCTTCAGAGTTGCGTTTAATTCTTTCCAATAAGTCCCACTTGAATTCAATAGTCTTCAGCATATAAGAACCAGCACAGGAAGTATCGAGCATGTTGCGATCATTGGGAGAAAGCCGAGCATAAAACTTTTGAATAATCATTTCTTTGGAGAGCTCATGATTGGGGCATGAATATAACATTGACTTAAGCCTCCCCCAAGCTTGAGCGATGCTTTCTCCTTCGCGAGGCCAGAAATTATATATGTAATTACGATCACGATGAACAAGATTCATAGGATAGAACTTCTGGTGAAATTCCAACTTCAATCATTTATAATTCCAAGATCCCGTATCATCACATAGCCTATACCATGTCAATGCATCTCCCTTCAAAGATAAAGGGAAGACCTTCCTTTTCACAACATCACCGGGAATACCTGCAAGCTTAAATAATCCACAAACTTCATCCACAAAGATAAGTTGTAAATCGGGATGCAATATTCCGTCTCCTACAAAGGGATTAGCTAGCAGTTTCTCTATCATACCCGAAGGAATATCAAAGTAAATATTTTCAGTAGGTTTAGTAGGTTGAGGAGCAACTCTTTGCTCTTCTGGTCGGGGTGAAGATACCCCGAACAAGCCCCTCAAAGGATTGGTTTCCATAGTAACAAGTGACAGAAAATTTCAGCACACTATATAAATGTTTCCTTACCAAGTTCCACTCACCAAAGGCGCTTCACTCCCCGACAACGGTGCCAGAAAAGAGTCTTGACGACCCACAAGTATAGGGGATCTATCTTAGTACTTTCGATAAGTAAGAGTGTCCAACCCAACGAGGAGCAGAAGGAAATGACAAGCGGTTTTTGGTAAGGTTTTCTCTGCAAGCACTACAATTGTAGGTAACATATAGTTTTGTCGTAAGATAAATTGTAACGAGTAACAAGCAATAAAAGTAAATAAAGTGAAGCAAGCTGGCCCAATCCTTTTTGTAGCAAAGGACAAGCCTGGACAATTTCTTATAATGAGAAAAGAGCTCCCGAGGACACATGGGAATTATGGTCAAGCTAGTTTTCATCACGCTCATATGATTCGCGTTCGGTACTTTGATAATTTGATATGTGGGTGGACCGGTGCTTGGGTACTGCCCTTACTTGGACAAGCATCTCACTTATGATTAACCCCTATTGCAAGCATCCGCAACTACAAAAGAAGTATTAAGGTAAACCTAACCACAACATTAAACATATGGATCCAAATCAGCCCCTTACGAAGCAACGCATAAACTAGGGTCTAAGCTTCTATCACTCTAGCAACCCATCATCTACTTATTACTTCCCAATGCCTTCCTCTAGGCCCAAATAATGGTGAAGTGCCATGTAGTCGACGTTCACATAACACCACTAGAGGAAAGACAACATACATCTCATGAAAATGTTGAACGAATACCAAATTCACATAACTACTAATAGCAAGACTTCTCCCATGTCCTCGGGAACAAACGTAACAACTCACAAAGCATATTCATGTTCATAATCAGAGGAGTATTAATATGCATTAAGGATCTGAACATATGATCTTTCACCAAGTAAACCAATTAGCATCAACTACAAGGAGTAATCAACACTACTAGCAACCCACAGGTACCAATTTGTGGTTTTGATACAAGATTGGATACAAGAGATGAACTAGGGTTTTGAGAGGAGATGGTGCTGGTGAAGATGTTGATGGAGATTGACCCCCTCCCGATGAGAGGATCATTGGTGATGATGATGGTGATGATTTCCCCCTCCCGGAGGGAAGTTTCCCCGGCAGAATAGCTCTGCCGGAGCCCTAGTTTGGTTCCGCCAAGGTTCCACCTCGTGGCGGCGGAGTTTCGTCCCATAAGCTTGCCTCTGATTCTTTTCCAGGGTAAAAGCCTTCATATAGCAGAAGATGGGCACTAGAGGGCCACTAGGGGGCCCAGGAGACAGGGGGCGCGTCTAGTAGGGGTGGGCGCCCCCCCCCCCCACCCTCCTGGCCAAGGTGTGGGCCCCCTCTGGTGTTTTCTCGCTCAATAATTCTTATTAATTCCAAAACTGACTTCCTTGGAGTTTCAAGATTTTTGGAGCTGTGTAGAATAGGTTTCCAATATTTGCTCCTTTTCCAGCCAGAATTCCAGTTGCCGGCATTCCCCCTCTTCATGGTAAACCTTGTAAAATAAGAGATAATAGCCATAAGTATTGAGATATAATGTGTAATAACATCCCATAATGCAATAAATATTGATATAAAAGCATGATGCAAAATTGACGTATCACTTAACGCTTCCGCTTTCGGTCTACGAGTGTACGTGGACACACTCTCCCAGATCGTTGCTATGCATCTCCTAGATAGACCTTGCATGATCGTAGGAATTTTTTTGAAATACTACGTTCCCCAACAGTGGCATCCGAGCTAGGTCTATGCGTAGATGTTATATGCACGAGTAGAACGCAAAGAGTTGTGGGCGATAATAGTCATACTGCTTACCGGCATGTCATACTTTGATTCGGCAGTATTATTGGATGAAGCGGCCCAGACCGTCATTACATGACCGCGTTCATGAGACTGGTTCTACCACCGTGCTTCGCACACAGGTGGCTAGTGGGTGTCTGTTTCTCCAACTTTAGTTGAATCAAGTGTGACTATGCCCGGTCCTTGTTGAAGGTTAAAACAGCACACTTGATGAAAAATCATTGTGGTTTTGATGCGTAGGTAAGAATGGTTCTTGCTAGAAGCCCATAGCAGCCACGTAAAACTTGCAGCAACAAAGTAGAGGACGTCTAACTTGTTTTTGCAGGGCTTGCTATGATGTGATATGGTCAAGACGTGATGATATATAAATTGTTGTATGAGATGATCATGTTTTGTATAAGTTATCGGCAACTGGCAGGAGCCTTATGGCTGTCGCTTTATTGTATGAAATGCAATCGCCATGTAATTGCTTTACTTTATCACTAAGCGGTAGCGATAGTCGTAGAAGCAATAGTTGGTGAGACGAGAACGATGCTTCGATGGAGATCAAGGTGTCAAGCCGGTGACGATGGTGATCATGATGGTGCTTTGGAGATGGAGAACAAAGGCACAAGATGATGATGGCCATATCATATCACTTATATTGATTGCATATGATGTTTATCCTTTATGCATCTTATTTTGCTTAGTACGGCGGTAGCATTTTAATATGATCTCTCACTAAAATTTCAAGGTATATGTGTTCTCCCTGAGTATGCACTGCTGGGACAGTTCTTCGCGCTGAGACACCACGTGATGATCGGGTGTGATAAGCTCTATGTTCACATACAACGGGTGCAAGCCAGTTTTGCACACGCAGAATACTCAGGTTAAACTTGACGAGCCTAGCATATGCAGATATGGCCTCGGAACACTGAGACCGACAGGTCGAGCGTGAATCATATAGTAGATATGATCAACATAGTGATGTTCACCATTGAAAACTACTCCATCTCACGTGATGATTGGACATGGTTTAGTTGATATGGATCATGTGATCATTTAGATGACTAGAGGGATGTCTATCTAAGTGGGAGTTCTTAAGTAATATGATTAAATTTAACGTTAATTTATCATGAACTTAGTCCTGATAGTATTTGCATAACTATGTTGTAGATCAATAGCTCGCGATGTAGCTCCCCGTTTATTTTTGATCTGTTCCTAGAGAAAAATAAGTTGAAAGATGGTAGTAGCAATGATGTGGACTTGGTACGTGATCAGAGGATTATCCTCATTGCTGCACAGAAGAATTATGTCCTTGATGCACCCCTAGGTGACAGAATTATTGCAGGAGCAGTACAGACGTTATAAACATTTGACAAGCTCGGTATGATGACTACTTGATATTTTAGTGCACCATGCTTTACGGCTTAGAACCGGGACTTCAAAAACATTTTGGACGCCATGGAGCATATGAGATGTTCCAAGAGTTGAAATTGGTATTTTAGACTCATGCCCGAGTCGAGAGGTATGAGACCTCTGACAAGTATTTTTGCCTACAAGATGGAGGAGAATAGCTCAACTAGTGAGCATATGCTCAGAATGTCTGAGTAATACAATCCCTTGAATCAAGTGGGAGTTAATCTTCCAGATAAGATAGTGATTGACAGAGTTCTCTAGTCACTATCACCAAGTTACTGGAACTTCGTGATGAACTATAATATGCAAGGGATGACGAAAATGATTCCCGAGCTCTTCGTGATGCTCAAATCGACAAATAGAAATCAAGAAAAGCATCAAATGTTGATGGTTGACAAGACCACTAGTTTCAAGTAAAAGGGCAAGGGAAAGAAAGGGAACTTCAAGAAGAATGGCAAGCAAGTTGCCACTCCCATGAAGAAGCCCAAAGCTAGACCCAAGCCTGAAACTGAGTGCTTCTATTGCAAAGGAAATGGTCACTAGAAGCGGAACTGCCCCAAATACTTGGCGGATAAGAAGGATGGCAAAGTGAGCAAAAGTATATATGATATACATGTTATTGATGTGTATTTACTAGTGTTCATAGTAACCCCTGGGTATTTGATACTGGTTCAGTTGCTATGATTAGTAACTTGAAACAGGAGTTACAAAATGAATAGAGACTAGTTGAGGGCGAGGTGATGATGTGTGTTGGAAGTGATTCCAAGGTTGATAAAGAGCACCATCGCACACTCCCTTTACCTTCGGGATTAGTGTTGAACCTAAAATAAATGTTATTTGGTTTTTGCGTTGAGCATTAATATGATTAGATCATGTTTATTGCAATACGGTTATTCATTTAAGTCAGAGAATAATTGTTGTTCTTTTTATATGAATAAAACCTTCTATGGTCATACACCCAATGTAAACGGTTTATAGAATCTCGATCATAGTGATACACATATTCATAATATTGATGCCAAAAGATGCAAAGTTGATAATGATACTGCAACTTGTTTGTGGCACCACCGTTTAGGTCATATTGGTGTAAAGCGCATGAAGAAAGTCCATGCTAATGGGCTTTTGGAATCACTTGATTATGAATCACTTGATGCTTGCGAACCATGCCTCATGGGCAAGATGACTAAGACTCCGTTCTTCGGAACAATGGAGCGAGCAACTGACTTATTGGAAATAATACATACTGATGTATGTGATCCGATGAGTGTTGAGGCTCGCGGTGGGTATCATTATTTTATGACCTTCATAGATGATTTGAGCAGATATGGGTATATCTACTTTATGAAACATAAGTCTGAAACATTTGAAAAGTTCAAAGAATTTCAGAGTGAAGTGGAAAATCATCATAACAAAAAAATAAAGTTTCTATGATCTGATCACGGAGACGAATATTTGAGTTACGAGTTTGGTCTTCATTTGAAACAATATGGAATAGTTTCGCAACTCACGCCACCTGGAAACACCACAGCGTAATGGTGTCTCTGAACGTCATAACCATACTTTATTAGATATGGTGCAATCTATGATGTCTCTTACCAAATTACCACTATCGTTTTGGGGTTATGCATTAGAGACAGCTGCATTCAAGTTAAATAGGGCACCATCTAAATCCGTTGAGACGACACCATATGAATTGTGGTTTGGCAAGAAACCTAAGTTGTCCTTTCTTAAAGTTTGGGGTGGCGATGCTTATGTAAAAAAGTTTCAACCTGATAAGCTCGAACACAAGTCGGATAAATGCGTCTTCATAGGATACCCAAAGGAAACTGTTGGGTACATCTTCTATCACCGATCCAAAGGCAAGATATCTGTTGCTAAGAATGTATCCTTTCTAGAGAAGGAGTTTCTCTCGAAAGAAGTGGGTGGGAGGAAAGTAGAACTTGATGAGGTAGTTGTACCTTCTCCCAAATTGGAAAGTAGTTCATCACAAAAATCAGTCCCAGTGATGCCTACACCAATTAGTGAGGAAGTTAATGATGATGATCATGAAACTTCAGATCAAGTTACTACCGAACCTCGTAGGTCAAATAGAATATGTTTCGCACCAGAGGGGTATGATAATCCTATTCTAGGAATCATGTTACTAGACCATGATGAATCTACGAACTATGAGGAAGCGATGATGAGCCTAGATTCCGCGAAATGGTTTGATCCATGAAATCTGAGATGGGATCCATGTATGTGAACAAAGTGTGCACTTTGATTGACTTGCCCGATGATCGGTGAGCCATTGAGAATAAATGGATCTTCAAGAGGAAGACGGACGCTGATAGTAGTGTTACTATCTACAAAGCTCGAATTGTCGCGAAAGGTTTTCGACAAGTTCAAGGTGTTGACTACGATGAGATTTTCTCACTCGTATCGATGCTTAGAGTCTATCCGAATCATGTTAGCAATTTCCGCATTTTATGAAATTTGGCAAATGGATGTCAAAACTGCATTCCTTAATGGATATCTCAAAGAAGAGTTGTATATGATGCAACCAAAAGGTTTTGTTGATCCTAAAAGTGCTAACAAAGTGTGCAAGCTCCAGCGATCCATTTATGGACTCGTGCAAGCCTCTTGGAGTTGGAATATATGCTTTGATAGTATGATGAAAGCATATGGTTTTATACAGACTTGTGGTGATGTCAGGACCCCGACTCAATGCCACATCGATCTAGCATGTAACACCTCATATCACTTTGCGGCCTCACGCACGGTATTCCCACGGGTGTCGCCTTACCTTTGCCCGGGACCGTTTGCGCCTTTTGGCACACGCATATGATAGTGTCGCTAGCATCCATATGATAAGGAGCCCGGGCTGACATGGCTAGTCGTGAACCCAAAGTGGCACAAACTTACAGGGACAGGCATCCATGACCCAGCATCGAACGTGTCGGTCATTAGCGAGTGAATCCGGGCTGTAGCGCTGGGCTAGCAGGACTCCGGTAAACCGGGCTGTAGCGGGCTAACAGGACTCCGGTATTCATCGCGTGACATTTCCCTGAAGGGACAGACACAGGAACGAAGAAGGACACATGCCGGCCAGCCTAAGTGTTCCGGAGCAGTAGCAAGCTACCATGGCTCAGTGGAAGCACTAGGAGACATTTCCCGGTAAGAGAGGCTACTAAGGATAAACAACTAGATAGTCAGATCCCACACGTACCAAGCATTTCAATCATACACACAATATGCTCGATATGTGCAAATACAACAAGGCATCACAACATGACTCTACAACACAAGTACTTTATTTAAAGGCTCAGAGAGCCATACATATCATACACACAAGTACGGGTCACACGATCCAACATTCAAGTCATACAAGCATACAAGCCAACAACGGAAGTAACATGTCTGAGTACAGACAACTAGTAAAATAAAAGAGGCTTGGGTAAGCCTGACTATACTACATGGTCCTTCATGAGCTCAGGATCACCACCTGGGCTTCAGCCTACTCATCGATATTGACATCTACGAAGAACCCATCAGAAGGGGTTGCAGCGTCTTCTGAAAAACGTAAATGAAAGCAACATGAGTACAAAGGTACTCAACAAGACTTACATCAGATCCTACATACATGCACATTATCAAGAAGGGTTGGTGGGGTTATTGCAGCAAGCTAGCTTTGACTCTTGGCTAAGCTATCTTACGAGGCTCCAACTTGAAATGGTTTTGCGCACTCGAGTCCACTACTCACCACTTCAATACACCACCGAGGATCCACCTCTGTCATCCTACAGAAGAGCCATCCTCGGCACTCATGCTTATCTTGAGGCTTTTAGTAGTATCCATTTACTTGTCTATGAACTGTATAGGCAACCAAGTAGTCCTTTACCGTGGACGCGGCTATTCGAATAGATGATGTTAACCCTGCAGGGGTGTACTTCTTCATACATGTTTCCACCACTTAGCGTCTGCACATGACATGTGCTCGGCAGACTTCAAGCGAAAGCCGACGTGGGTGTAGACCACGACCTACCTAAACACCTAAGTCTCTAGTCGAGGTTTATCGCCTATTCAGGTTCCATCCGCAGGGAGTCCGGTCGAGGTTTCCACATACGGCCCCGAACGATGTGTACAGGGTTCCGAGACACCTAACGGGTGCCCGGTATACCCGGCCATGTACCTACCGCATCACAGCCCACCCCGCGGGTCAGCGCTGTCCACGGCCTCCAGTAAGCTACAAACACCAGAAACTACTTGCAACTCCTGGATAGAGGACTAGGGTGGATAAGAAGTCGAGCGGGGTCATATTTCAGGGCCCAATGCATGGTAGTAGCTGAATCTTAAATTACACATACAGATCTCAGTGCTTAAGGTCGGCTTCAATGAAACAACCCACCATGTACTCCTACATGGCCTCTCATCGATACCTTTACCAAATCATGTTCAACACATCACTCTCATTACCGGCATGATCATTTCACTCTAGCCCATCACCCAGATGAACCAGACCTGACACGACTCTAAGCATAGCAGGCATAGCAAGGTAGGAACAACACATACATATGGCTCAATCAACTCCTACACATGCTAGTGGGTTTCATCTAGTTACTGTGGCAATGACAGGTCATGCAGAGGAAATGGGTTCAACTACCGTAGCACACAGCAGTTTGAAACGCGTTGTCTTAATGCAGTAAAAGAGAGCAGAGGCGAGAACATGGGATTGTATCGATATGATCAAATGGTTGGTTGCTTGCCTGATGGGTCGGTGCACTGGTATTGTTCTTTGTTGGGGTAATTGTGGTACTCCTCGGGGGCAGAACCTGCCGCAGAGAGCACCGATACACAAACATCACCAAAAAATATGCAACAATATGATGCATGCATGAGACATGGCAAAATGAGTGTATTGGGCTAATGCAACTAAGACCAGATGGGTTTGAACCATTTTGAACCAAAGATTCAAGTTTCAAACTCATAAATGGCCCTTTTAAGTGCTTTAACTTGTTCTGCACTAAACATCAGGTTAGCTTGCTTAAACATGCATGAAACCAGTACAGATGGATAGATTGGATTTTTCTGATCATTTTTCATATATAACACTTTGCATTTGGAGCTACAGATTAATTTGTATGATTTTTTGAAGTTTGTGGTATTTTCTGGAATTTCCTGTGTAAAAATAATTCCAGTAAATAATTTACTGCGTCAGCATTACGTCAGGATGACGTCAGTGGTCAAAGGAACAATCCAGGTCAAACCTAACTAGTGGGTCCCGCGTGTCAGTGTAATTAGTTTAACTAAATTTAATTAGTACTAATCATAGATTAGTTAGCCGGCTCGATCCCACCTGTCATTGACCCAGGGGGGTCAAATTGGGCCCACCCATGGTCAAACGGGGGTCAGCGGGGTCAAACGCGGCGGCGCAGGTGCGGGTTTCGCCTACAGGGCACCGTTCGAGGCGCCGCTGGGCTCTACGGTTAGCTGGGAGCGAGCCGCGGCGGGTGGTGTGTGTGGTTGGGCTCGGGGTCACCGGAAACGGCACCGGCGACGTGTTTGGCGGCGGCCGGAGCTCGGGTGAGCTCGAACCCGTAGCTAGGAGGCATGGCGAGGCACGTGAGTTAGTGCGTTAGGCTCCTGGGGGTGTGGTGAGACTAGTGGACAGGGTGGCGCGGCCGTTGGGTTGTCAGAACCTCGTCGGCGACAAGCTCCGCGGCGGCGCGTGCGGGTGAGCTCGGTGTGCTCGCTGTGAAGCACAAGAGCAAGAAAGGGAAGGGGGAGAAGGTAGCTGGGCTCACAGCGGTCTCGTAGGAGCAGACGGCGCGGTCGAGGACGAGCTGGTGCGGCGGCGAGGGCGAAGGTGACCTCCGGTGGTGGCGGAGTCGGGCGAGGTCGGTGCAGAGGCCTCGGGGCAAGCGAGCGCTCGGGGCTCGGCTAGCTCGAAGGAGAGGAGGGCGGCGGAGCTCCTGGACACGGTGGCGCGATGCAGGGACGACGGAGAGCGCGAGCTTCACGGCGGTGCGGGCGCGGCATCGTCGGCCACGTCGGTGGAGAGCGAGGGAGAGAGGCAGGGGGCGAATGGATGTGTCCACGGGGTTCGGGGCGCGACGTGGAGGTCGTATCGGCCACGAGGGGAGGAAGCAGGGCGGCGGGCAGCTGCGTGGCGCGCGCTGGAGCCGCCGTCGAGCACCTGCCTGCCTGCGTGGCCAAGTCAAGCAGCTCGCTGGAGTGGCTGCTGGGCTGGGCCGGCTAGGTGGGCCGGCTGGTGGGCTGCCAGGTCAGTTCCCTCTCTCTCTCTTTTATTTATGTTTTCTATTTCTTCTGTAACTTTGTGGACTTTCTAAAAATACCTAGGTAACTCCAAAAATCACCAAACTGCTTATGGCCGCTACCTGGAATATATCCAGCATGGAACATTTTAGTTTGGGACTATCTGAGCATTTGAAATATTTTATATAATTTAAATGCCCAAACTCAAATACTTATGATTTAATTCAAAGACCTTAGGATGACCTGGAAAATTGTGCACCACTTTTGGCAGAGGTTCTGAACCAAGACAAAAATGATGGACATTTTAGAAGGGCATTTCAGGTTCATTGAAATTATTTTTAGTAAGCCCTAGTTGGTTTCAGAGGGGGCTGGGGGTTCTGTCATCCCCATTTCAAGTTTCTGCTGGAAGAAATAGACATGATGCAACACTCTAATGCATGAACTAGCTAGGGTGTGACAACTCACCCCCACTTAGAAAAATCTCGTCCCGAGATTTAGGTTCCTCCAGAAAAAAGGCGGGATACTCGAGTCGAAGACGATCCTCCCTTTCCCAAGTTGCTTCTTTCTCAGAATGGTGCGACCATTGAACCTTGAGAAACTTGATATTATGACGTCGAGTGGTACGCTCGGCTTGATCGAGGATACGAACGGGGTACTCTCGATACGTGAGATTATCTTGAAGATCAAGCGTTTCGTGGTCCACTCCATGGATAGGATCCGAGAAGCAACGCCTGAGTTGAGAAACATGGAAGACATCGTGGACTCTGGAGAGATGCGGAGGTAGTTCCAATTGGTAGGCAACTTCTCCTTGTTTAGCGAGAATGCGAAAGGGTCCAATGTAGCGAGGAGCCAATTTGCCTTTGATACCGAAACGATGGGTTCCCTTCAGAGGAGTAACCCGAAGGTAAGCCGTCTCGTCAACCTCAAAAGTCATAGCCTTATGTTTTCGGTCATATTGACTCTTTTGACGAGATTAGGATGTTTTCAACTTTTCATGAATGATGCGAACTTGCTCTTCTGCTTCCTGGATCATATCCGGGCCAAAGAATTGTCTTTCCCGGTTTCTGACCAGTTAAGAGGCGTTCGACACCTTCGTCCATAGAGAACTTCAAAAGGGGCTTTACCCAAGCTAGATTGATAGTTGTTGTTATAAGCAAATTCGGCAAATAGAAGGCATTTCTCCCAATCCATTCCGAATGAGATAACAGAAGCTCGAAGCATGTCTTCTAGAATCTGGTTGACGCATTCTTCTTGACCACTTGATTGAGGGTGAAAAGCGGTGCTAAAGGAAAGGCGGGTTCCCATAGCATTTTGGAAACTTTCCCAAAATCGAGAGGTGAAGAGACTTCCTCGATCCGAGTTAACTTCCAGTGGAACACCATGGAGGGACACTATTCGAGAGATATACAAGTCTGGTTATACTCTCGCGAACAGGTAGGAAATGGGCCACTTTGGAAAGACGATCGATAATGACGAAGATAGCATTATTCCCCCTCTTGGTCCTGGGAAAACCGGTGATGAAATCCATACCAATTTTATCCCATTTCCATTCAGGAATAGCTAAGGGCTGATGGGTGCCAGCAGGCCGTTGATGCTCTGCTTTTACATGACGACATATGTCGCAATTAGCAACAAATTGAGCAATGTCTCTCTTCATCCTAGTCCACCAGAACCTCTGGCATAGGTACTGATACATCTTGGTACTACTGGGATGAATGGTGAGAGGAGATTCATGAGCCTCCTTAAGGATCAACTGCCGTAGATGCTGGTTCTTGGGAACCACTAAACGGTTTTCAAAGTACACAACGCCATGATCATTTGTAGAGAAACATTTAGCAACTCCACTAGCAATGTTCTCCTTGATCCGGGATATCCCTTTATCTCGCTTTTGGGCAGCGATGATTTGATCAGTAAGAGTAGGTTTCGCCACCAAGGTGGAAAGAAATCCTTGAGGAATGATGTGAAGGTTAAGCTTCTGAAATTCCTCATGGAGAAGCGGTTGACTTTGTTGTAACATCAGATTGTTACAATAAGATTTACGACTTAGTGCATCAGCCATGACATTGGCTTTTCCTGGGGTGTAAGTTATCCCTAAGTCGAAATCTGTGATCAACAAGACCCAACGTCTTTGCCTGAGATTCAAATCCGGTTGGGTGAATATATACTTCAGACTTTGGTGATCGGTGAAGATTTCGCAACGATTACCGAGGAGGTAATGTCGCGAGGTTTTGAGTGCATGGACTACAGCTGCAAGCTCTAAATCATGAGTAGGATAATTTTCCTCATGTGGGTGCAATTGCCGTGAAGCATAAGCAATTATGTGACGATCTTGCATAAGAATGCAACCTAGTCCTTGTCGCGAGGCTTCGCAATAGATAACAAAGTCCTTAGAGAAATCTGGTGGTACCAATACGGGAGCAGATGTCAGGCGTCTTTTCAGTTCCTGAAAGCTGTGCTCACATTGTGGGGTCCACTCGAACTTTTTATCTTTCTTGAGGAGTTCAGTTAGAGGTTTAGCAACTTTGGAGAAGTTCTCGACAAAACGGCGACAATAGCTCGCTAAGCCCAGGAAACTCCGAACTTGCTTGATCGATTCAGGTGGAGTCCAATTAAGAACGGCTTGAACTCGCTCGGGATTGAAAGCAATACCCTTACTAGAAATTACATGTCCTAGATAGGTCACTTCTGGCAACCAAAATTCGCATTTAGAAAATTTGGCATAAAGGCGATGCTCTCGAAGTTTCATCAACACTAGACTTAGATGCTCGGCATGTTCTTCCTCGTTCTTGGAGTAGATGAGTATATCATCGAGGTAAACCACGACGAACTTATCCAAATACTCCATGAAGATTGAGTTCATTAAGTGAGAGAAGGTGGCTGAGCGTTGGTTAACCCAAAGGACATGATGGTGTACTCGTATTGGCCATAACGAGTAACAAAGGCCGTTTTAGGAATGTCCCCGTTCCTGATTTTGATTTGATGGTAGCCCAACCTCAAATCCATTTTGGAGAAGATTGAGGATCCAGTGAACTGATCATACAGATTGTTGATCCTGGGGAGCGGATACTTGTTCTTGATTGTGACCAGGTTGATTGGTCGATAATCTACAACCATCTGATCTGTACCATCCTTCTTCTTGACGAAGAGGACGAGACAAGCCCATGGAGACGAACTAGGACAGATGAAACCCTTTTTTAAGGACTCATTGAGTTGTTTCTTAAGCTCGGCTAGTTCTAGTGGTGCCATCTTATAGGGTCTTCTAGAAATTGGGAAAGTTCCTGGAATGAGATCTATCACGAACTCGACATCTCTGTCAGGTGGAACACCTGGCAATTCTTCTGGAAAGACATCCGGAAAGTCACGGACTACCGGAACATCTTCAAGGTCTGGCAAAGGACTGGCATTAAGAGAATATAGTTGTCGCCTGGCTACTCAGGTCAAGACATTGACTATCTTTCCCGAAGGATGTGTGAGTTGAACAGTCCTAGAGAAGCAATCAATCTTGGCATGATGGGCTGACATCCAGTCCATACCCAAGATGATATTAATATCCAAAGATTTGAGAGCTATCAATGATGCGAGAAAAACAAGTCTGTCGACTTGAATTTCATTCCCATGGCTTACTCTAGAGGTTTGCCATCTAGAACCAGGAGTAGAAATTTCCATGGTGGAAGGCATGTCACAGAATGCGGTGTTATGCAAACGAGCATAGTTTTCGGATATGAATGAATGAGATGCTCCAGTATCAAAAAGAACAGATCTCGGATGGCAGTTAACAAGGAGCGTACCGAGAACGACGTTTGGATCCTCCTGAGCCTCTTCAGCAGAGACACAGTTAACATGGCCACGTGGAGCGGTGGCCGGCTTGGCGTAGAACACTTTCCCTGTCGGCTTGCCACGGCCAACAGCTTTTCCAGACTGGTTGGGGTTGGTCTGGGGACACTCGCGCATGTAGTGGCCCGATTCCCCACACTTGAAGCATGTCACGGAGCTGGTGCATGGAGGAGCATTGTTGGTTGGACCACCATAGGGCTTGGCTGGTGCATACTGTTGAGCTGGGCAAGGCGCCTGATAGGATGGCCTCGGTGTGAACCTGGGTGGCAGGGCAGTGTTAGGCACCCACACCCGGCGCTTCTGTGGTCCAGCACCGGATGAGGAACCCATGTCACGGCCATGCTTGCGTGTTGCTTCGTAATTAGTCTGACCAGACTCAGCACTGATGGCCTTGTTTACAAGCTTATGAAAAGATGTGAACTCATGCAGACGGAGGTCACGGCGAAGCTCAGGGCTAAGTCCCTTGCGGAACCTTGCCTGCTTCTTGGCATCGGTGGAAACTTCCTCAGTTGCATAACGTGCTAGGTTACCGAACTCCCTGGTGTAAGCATCCACAGAGAGTCTACCTTGAGTGAAACTGCAGAACTCCTCACGTTTACGGTCTATAAGACCCTACGGAATGTGATGTTCACGGAAAGCCTCGCTGAATTCAGCCCAAGTAGTGACCTGGCCCGCTGGGCGCATAGCTTCATAATTCTCCCACCAGAGACTGGCGGGGCCTTCGAGATGATATGCAGCAAATGTGACCTTATCAGCCTCAGCTACGAGTGCAGAGCGTAGCTTGTGAGTAATACTACGAAGCCAGTCATCGGCGTCGAGAGGCTCGACGGAGTGGTGGAAGGTGGGTGGATGTAACTTGATGAAGTCACTGAGCGACACCAAGTTATTCCTCTGATGCTGTGTTGTGTTCTGTTCGATGTGCTCCAACAAACGGTTGGTCTCCTGCTTGTTTCTCTCAGCCTCCAGCATAACCTCGGCCAGAGAAGGAGGGTGAGGTAGGTTTGCATCCCTGACTTCACTGCCTTCGGCCTGCTCCTGGGAAGCAGGGTTCTTGCGTGTGTTGACCATCCTAGGAAAACAAGACAATGGTTTAGTCCAGAATGACGAGATTCTGACGTAGAAATGCAGAATGTAAGGAATAACTCGGAATGCAAGATGATCATCCGTATGACATGGTAAATACAGAAACTGATACATTTATTCCATCGTCATACACACCATACAAGGATTAGTATAAGACCAAACAGAGTACAACTGCGGTGAAAGGAAGATTACATCTCATCGGAGGCATCCCAAGCTCCTACACATTACTTTTCTACACCTCCGGAAAGTGGTACACACTAAGTCATATCCCACGAGTCACGCAGGACGGTGGACGATATAACTATTACATTACTAGTGATACTACTACTAACTCAGACAGCTCCGTAGTAGTCCTCGTAGAAGTCACCTCCATAGCCTGGAAGCTCAACGTGATCATCCGGAAACAGACGGTCCCGTGGAGCTTGTGGACCATAGGGGCTAGGATGAGGTCTTGGACCAACAAATGGTGGCCTACGGGGACCACGGGGTGGGGTGATGTCTCCCACATCACGCCAATCCACCATGTCTCGCAGAGCAGATCTCACAGGATACAGATCCCTTGTATCCATACATACAGCTTGCACAGCCGGTGCAAACCGAGTCAAAGTGGCCCAATGATCAGCAGGGGTGTTGAAAAGCTCCAGCCTCAAAGCACGGTTTTCACGGTCCTTGTCCTCAAGCAACTGTGCAGTGGTGCGGGTTAGTGAGTCCTCCTGTGTGGAGTCAGCATAGATAGCCTGGAGATACCCTTGCGCTGCCAGGAGTGAAGCTGGCATATAACGGAAGTCGGTGTTCCGAAGCAGGTCAGTCCTGACTCGCATGATGGTCATCATAGAATAGGCAGCATCCTGCACAGCCATCTCAATAGTAACCCCAAGTCCATAGGAACAGCGGAGGGCCTCGGTAGATCCAGGATAAGAAGGAAATATCCTGACAGTGCAGAGATATTGGCTTTGATTAAAGTCTCGGAATTGCTCTTCAACAGTGTACTTAGGATACCAGCGGTATCCAGCCTCGGTCATTACCCGGACCAACATAGCAGTATGGCCAGGTACATTGAGGCATCGAGTCAGGCGAACCACTTGATTCTGAGGGTGGGAAGCCATCTGAAACATGATATAATACAAAGGCATTAGAATTTCTAGCAGAATTTGGACAGCATAACGGCTGTAAATGCTCAAAAAGGATTTTGAGACATTTTGCAAAGAATTGCATAGACGCTCAACAACATCATATCAAGGTTCTGGGTCCATCTTAGCAACATAATGGGGTAGTAGAACTGAACTAGGCTTGTATCCATCAAACCTATAAGGTACTACTGATTTGTAACATGTGAACCTGATAGAGAGAAGAGATCCTAATTCCTTAACCCCCGGTGGAAGAATAGACTGACTCAGATCAGAATGCCATGAGGTAAAGGAGTAAAAAGAGCCTTACGTTCCATCCCACAATCAATTCCCCTACATATAACTAAAGCATTTCTAGACTCAACATCGACCAGTTTGGCTTGGAGAACCTACAGGCAGTCCGGCTCTGATGCCAACGCTGTCACGACCCCGACTCAATGCCACATCGTTCTAGCATGTAACACCTCATATCACTTTGCGGCCTCACGCACGGTATTCCCACGGGTGTCTCCTTACCTTTGCCCGGGACCGTTTGCGCCTTTTGGCACACGTATATGATAGTGTCGCTAGCATCCATATGATAAGGAGCCCGGGCTGACATGGCTAGTCGTGAACCCAAAGTGGCACAAACTTACAAGGACAGGCATCCATGACCCAGCATCGAACGTGTCGGTCATCAGCGAGTGAATCCGGGCTGTAGCGCTGGGCTAGCAGGACTCCGGTAAACCGGGCTGTAGCGGGCTAACAGGACTCCGGTATTCATCGCGTGACATTTCCCCGAAGGGACAGACATAGGAACGAAGAAGGACACATGCCAGCCAGCCTAAGTGTTCCGGAGCAGTAGCAAGCTACCATGGCTTAGTGGAAGCACTAGGAGACATTTCCCGGTAAGAGAGGCTACTAAGGATAAACAACTAGATAGTCAGATCCCACACATACCAAGCATTTCAATCATACACACAATATACTCGATATGTGCAAATACAACAACGCATCGCAACATGACTCTACAACACAAGTACTTTATTTAAAAGCTCGGAGAGCCATACATATCATACACACAAGTACGGGTCACACGACCCAGCATTCAAGTCATACAAGCATACAAGCCAACAGCGGAAGTAACATGTCTGAGTACAGACAAATAGTAAAATAAAAGAGGCTTGGGTAAGCCTGACTATACTACATGGTCCTTCATGAGCTCAGGATCACCACCTGGGCTTCAGCCTACTCATCGATATTGACATCTACGAAGAACCCATCAGAAGGGGTTGCAGCGTCTTCGAAAAAACATAAATTAAAGCAACATGAGTACAAAGGTACTCAGCAAGACTTACATCAGATCCTACATACATGCACATTATCAAGAAGGGTTGGTGGGGTTATTGCAGCAAGCCAGCTTTGACTCTTGGCTAAGCTATCTTACGAGGCTCCAACTTGAAATGGTTTTGCGCACTCGAGTCCACTACTCACCACTTCAATACACCACCGAGGATCCACCTCCGTCATCCTACGGAAGAGCCATCCTCGGCACTCATGCTTATCTTGAGGCTTTTAGTAGTATCCATTTACTTGTCTATGAACTGTATAGGCAACCAAGTAGTCCTTTACCGCGGACGCGGCTATTCGAATAGATGATGTTAACCCTTCAGGGGTGTACTTCTTCATACATGTTTCCACCACTTAGCGTCTGCACACGACATGTGCTCGGCAGACTTCAAGCGAAAGCCGACGTGGGTGTAGACCACGACCTACCTAAACACCTAAGTCTCTAGTCCAGGTTTATCGCCTATTCAGGTTCCATCCGCAGGGAGTCCAGCCGAGGTTTCCACATATGGCCCCGAACGATGTGTACAGGGTTCCGAGACACCTAACGGGTGCCGGTATACCCGGCCACGTACCTAACGCATCACAGCCCACCCCGCGGGTCAGCGCTGTCCACGGCCTCCAGTAAGCTACAAACACCAGAAACTACTTGCAACTCCTGGATAGAGGACTAGGGTGGATAAGAAGTCGAGCGGGGTCATATTTTAGGGCCCAATGCATGGTAGTAGCTGAATCTTAAATCACACATACAGATCTCAGTGCTTAAGGTCGGCTTCAATGAAACAACCCACCATGTACTCCTACATGGCCTCTCATCGATACCTTTACCAAATCGTGTTCAACACATCACTCTCATTACCGGCATGATCATTTCACTCTAGCCCATCACCCAGATGAACCAGAACTGACACGACTCTAAGCATAGCAGGCATAGCAAGGTAGGAACAACACATACATATGGCTCAATCAACTCCTACACATGCTAGTGGGTTTCATCTAGTTATTGTGGCAATGACAGGTCATGCAGAGGAAATGGGTTCAACTACCATAGCACACAGCAGTTTGAAACGCGTTGTCTTAATGCAGTAAAAGAGAGCAGAGGCGAGAACATGGGATTGTATCGATATGATCAAATGGTTGGTTGCTTGCCTGATGGGTCGGTGCACTGGTATTGTTCTTTGTTGGGGTAATCGTGGTACTCCTCAGGGGCAGAACCTGCCGTAGAGAGCACCGATACACAAACATCAGCAAACAATATGCAACAATATGATGCATGCATGAGACATGGCAAAATGAGTGTATTGGGCTAATGCAACTAAGACCAGATGGGTTTGAACCATTTTGAACCAAAGATTCAAGTTTCAAACTCATAAATGGCCCTTTTAAGTGCTTTAACTTGTTCTGCACCAAACATCAAGTTAGCTTTCTTAAACATGCATGAAACCAGTACAGATGGATAGATTGGATTTTTCTGATCATTTTTCATATATAAAACTTTGCATTTGGAGCTACAGATTAATTTATATGATTTTTTGAAGTTTGTGGTATTTTCTGGAATTTCCTGTGTAAAAATAATTCCAGTAAATAATTTACCGCGTCAGCATTACGTCAGGATGACGTCAGTGGTCAACAGAACAGTCCTGGTCAAACCTAACTAGTGGGTCCCGCGTGTCAGTGTAATTAGTTTAACTAAATTTAATTAGTACTAATCCTGGATTAGTTAGCCGGCTGGGTCCCACCTGTCATTGACCTAGGGGGGTCAAACTGGGCCTACCCGTGGTCAAACGGGGGTCAGCGGGGTCAACTCGCCGGTGTTTAGCCGCCGGCGAGGCCAAACGCGGCGGCACAGTGCGGGTTTTGCCTACGGGGCACCATTCGAGGTGCCGTTGGGCTCTACGGTTAGCTGGGAGCGAGCCGCGGCGGGTGGTGTGTGTGGTTGGGCTTGGGGTCGCCGGAAACGGCACGGGCGATGTGTTTGGCGGCGGCCAGAGCTCGGGTGAGCTCGAACCCGTCGCTAGGAGGCACGGCGAGGCACGTGAGTTAGTGCGTTAGGCTCCTGGGGGTGTGGTGAGACTAGTGGACAGGGTGGCGCGGCCGTTGGGTTGCCGGAACCTCGTCGGCGTCGAGCTCCGCGGCGGCGCGTGTGGGTGAGCTCGGTGTGCTCGCTGTGAAGCACGAGAGCGAGAAAGGGAAGGGGGGAAGGTAGCTGGGCTCACGGCGGTCTTGTAGGAGCAGACGGCGCGGTCAGGGACGAGCTGGTGCGGCGGCGACGGCGAAGGGGATCTTCGGTGGTGGCGGAGTCGGGCGAGGTCAGTGCAGAGGCCTTGGGGCAAGCGAGCGCTCGGGGCTCGGCTAGCTCGAAGGAGAGGAGGGCGGCGGAGCTCCTAGACACGGTGGAACGGCGCAGGGACGATGGAGAGCACGAGCTTCACGGCGGTGCGGGCGCGGCAGCGTCGGCCACATCGGTGGAGAGCGAGGGAGAGAGGCAGGGGGCGAATGGATGTTTCCACGGGGTTCGGGGCGCGACGTGGAGATCGTACCGGCCAGCAGAGCGGCGAGGGGAGGAAGTAGGGCGGCGGGCAGCTGCATGGTGCGCGCTGGAGCCGCCGTCGAGCACCTGCCTGCCTGCCTGGCCAAGTCAAGCTGCTCGCTGGAGTGGCTGCTGGGCTGGGCCGGCTAGGTGGGCCGACTTGTGGGCTGCCAGGTCAGTTCTCTCTCTCTCTCTCTCTCTCTCTCTCTCTCTCTCTCTCTCTCTCTCTCTCTCTCTCTCTCTCTCTTTTATTTATGTTTTCTATTTCTTTTGTAACTTTGTGGACTTTCTAAAAATACCTAGGCAACTCCAAAAATCACCAAACTGCTTATGGCCACTACCTGGAATATATCCAGCATGGAACATTTTAGTTTGGGACTATCTGAGCATTTGAAATATTTTATATAATTTAAATGCCCAAACTCAAATACTTATGATTTAATTCAAAGACCTTAGGATGACCTGGAAAATTGTGCACCACTTTTGGCAGAGGTTCTGAACCAAGACAAAAATGATGGACACTTTAGAAGGGCATTTCAGGTTCATTGAAATTATTTTTAGTAAGCCCTAGTTGGTTTCAGAGGGGGCTGGGGGTTCTGTCATCCCCATTTCCAGTTTCTACTGAGAGAAATAGACATGATGCAACACTCTAATGCATGAACTAGCTAGGGTGTGACAGGTGAAGCCTGTATTTATAGGAAAGTGAGTGGGAGCACTCCAGCCTTTCTAATAAGTTTATGTGAATGACATATTGTTGATCGGACATGATGTAGAATTTTCAGGAAAGCATAAAGGAGTGTTTGAAAGGAGTTTTCAAAGAAAGACCTCGGTGAAGCTGCTTACATATTGAGCATCAAGATCTATAGAGATAGATCAAGACGCTTGATAAGATTTTTCAATGAATACATACCTTGACAAGATTTTGAAGTAGTTCAAAATGGAACAGTCAAAGAAGGAGTTCTTGCCTGTGTTGTAAGGTGTGAAGTTGAGTAAGACTCAAAACCCGACCACGGCAGAAAATAGAAAGAGAATGAAAGTCATTCCCTATGCCTCAGTCATAGGTTCTATGAAGTATGCTATGTTGTGTAACAGACCTATTGTGTACCTTGCCATGAGTTTGGCAAGGGGCTATGATAGTAATCCAAGAGTGGATCACTAGACATCAGTCAAAGTTATCCTTAGTTACCTAAGAGGACTAAGGAAATATTTCTTGGTTGTGGAGGTGATAAAGAGTTCATCGTAAAGAGTTACGTCGATGCAAGCTTTTACATCAATCCAGATGACTCTAAGTCTCAATCTGGATACATATTGAAAGTGGGAGCAATTAGCTAGAGTAGCTCCATGCAGAGCATTGTAGACATGGAATATTTGCAAAATACATACGGCTCTGAATGTGGTAGACCCGTTGACTAAACTTCTCTCACAAGCAAAACATGATCACACCTTAGTACTCTTTGGCTGTTAATCACATAGCGATGTGAACTAGATTATTGACTCTAGTAAACCCTTTGAGTGTTGGTCACATGACGATGTGAACTATGGGTGTTAATCACATGGTAATGTGAACTAATGGTGTTAAATTACATGACGATGTGAACTAGATTATTGACTCTAGTGCAAGTGGGAGACTGAAGGAAATATGCCCTAGAGGCAATAATAAAGTTGTTATTACATTTCCTTATATCATGATAAATGTTTATTATTCATGCTAGAATTTTATTAACCGGAAACTTAGTACATGTGAATACATAGACAAACTGAGTGTACCTAGTATGCCTCTACTTGACTAGCTTGTTTATCAAAGATGGTTATGTTTCCTAACCATAGACGTGTGTTGTCATTTGATGAACGAGATCACATCATTAGAGAATGATGTGATGGACAAGACCCATCCGTTAACTTAGCACTATGATCATTTAGTTTGTTGATATTGCTTTCATCATGACTTATTCATGTTCCTATGACTATGAGATTATGCAACTCCCGAATACCGGAGGAACACTTAGTGTGCTATCAAACATCACAACGTAACTGGGTGATTATAAAGATGCTCTACATGTGTCTCCAATGGTGTTTGTTGAGTTGGCATATATCGAGATTAGGATTTGTCAATCCGATTGTCGGAGAGGTATCTCTGGGCCCTCTCGGTAATGTACATCACTATAAGCCTTGCAAGCAATGTCACTAATGAGTTAGTTGCGGGATGATGCATTGCGGAACGAGTAAAGAGACTTGCCAGTAACGAGATTGAACTAGGTATGATGATACCGACGATCGAATCTCGGGCAAGTAACACACTAATGACAAAGGGAACAACGTATGTTGTTATGTAGTTTGACCAATAAAGATCTTCATAGAGTATGTCGGAACCAATATGAGCATCCAGGTTCCGCTATTGGTTATTGACCGGAGATGAGTCTCGGTCATGTCTACATAGTTCTCGAACCCGTATGGTCCGCACACTTAACGTTCAATGACATTATATATTGTGAGTTATGTGATTTGATGTACCGAAGGTTGTTCAGAGTCCCAGATGTGATCACGGACATGACGAGGAGTCTGGAAATGGCCGAGACATAAAGATTGATATATTGGAAGGTTATGTTTGGACACCGGAAAGGTTTCGGATAGGTTCGGGCATTTTCCGGAGTACCGGGGGGTTACCGGAACCCCTCGGGGGTTAATGGGCCTTCATGGGCTTCAGTGGAAGAGAGGAGGAGGCGGCTAGGTGGAGCCCCCCCCCCCAAGCCCAATCCGAATTGGGGGGGGGGGGGGCTATCCTTCTCTCCATCTTCCTCTTTCCTTCCCCTCCTAGTTGGACTAGGAAAGGGGGGAACCTACCCCTAGTAGGAGTAGGAATCCCCCCCTTGGGGCGCGCCCCATGAGGCCGGCTGTCAGTGTCAAAACCGGCGGATCTCAGGTAGGGGGTCCCGAACTGTGCGTCTAAGGCTAATGGGAACAGGAGGCGGGGGACACCATGTTTACCCAGGTTCGGGCCCTCTCGATGGAGGTAATACCCTACTTCCTGCTTGATTGATCTTGATGATATGAGTAGTACAAGAGTTGATCCACCACGAGATCGTAGAGGCTAAACCCTAGAAGCTAGCCTATGATTATGATTGTATGTTGTCCTACAGACTAAACCCTCCGATTTATATAGACACCGGAGGGGGCTAGGGTTACACATAGTCGGTTATAGAGAAGGAGATCTACATATCTGAATTGCCAAGCTTGCCTTCCACGCAAAGGAGAGTCCCACCCGGACACGGGACGAAGTCTTCAATCTTGTATCTTCATAGTCCAACAGTCTGGCCAAAGTATATAGTCCGGCCATCCGAGGACCCCCTAATCCAGGACTCCCTCAGTAGCCCCTGAACCAGGCTTCAATGATGATGAGTCCGGCGCGCAGATTGTCTTCGGCATTGCAAGGTGGGTTCCTTCTCCGAATACTCCATAGAAGATTTTGAACACAAGGATCGTGTCCGGCTCTGCAAAACAAATTCCACATACCACCATAGAGAGCACAATATTCCACGAATCTAATCTGCTGACAACTTTTCATAGCGTGACATCACGCCACGGCCCGGTCATTATTCGAACCGTTTTTCTAAACCAGCTACTGCACATATTGTGAGGTGGTTTCCTTGGCACATCTTGTCGAAGCAGAGATCGTGTCCCCTTATCACGGGATTTTCATCAATATGGGTGTGGGTAACCCAACTGCGCCATCAATCGCGGCACTTGGGGAATAAGCGATCTTATGGGCAAGTGGGGAGGCGCACATTTTCTACCGCCTTTATAAAGAGATAGGGATTCCCCTTTTTCACCCATGCCTTCTTCTTCCTTCGCTCATCCATTCTCGCACGCTCGAGCTCCAGCGCCCAAGTTCTCACCTTCGCCATAAAGCCATTGCAAACATGTCCGGAGCGGGAGGCAAGTGGATGGCCTCCTTCGTTACGGAGGAGGACATCACGAAGCTTTGGGAGGCCGGATACTTGGCCGCGGACATCGTGCACCGGCTCTCGGATGCAGGGCAGATCGTTCCTACTCCGGAACCCCATGAGAGGGTTGTGTTTCTCGCCCACTTCGTCCGCGAACTGGGATTTCCTCTCCACCCATTTGTCCGTGGGCTCATGTTTTACTATGGGCTAGATTTCCACGATCTGGCCCCCAATTTCATCCTCAACATCTCGGCGTTCATCTTCGTGTGCGAGGCCTTCCTCCGCATCAAGACCCACTTCGGCCTGTGGCTAAAGATCTTCAACGTGAAGCCGAAGATAGTGGTCAGCCAGCAAGCGGAGTGCGGAGGCGCCATGGTGGGCAAGATGCCCAATGTCACATGGCTCGAAGGCTCCTATGTGGAGACCGTGAAGGGGTGGCAATCGGGGTGGTTCTATATCACCGAGCCGCACGACTCTAACTGGGCAGTTGCCCCCGAATTTCGATCTGGCATCCCCATGCAACTTACCTCCTGGAAAAGGAAAGTCTTAGCCTGGGGTGAGCCAGCGGAGCTGACCAGACTCCAGAACGGTGTCAAAAATATGATAAGCAAGAAAATCAAGCTTGTCAACATGGTCCAAGTCATGCTCTTCCACCGGATCCTCCCGTGTCAAAGACGGGCATTCAGTATGTGGGAGTTCGACCCGGCTGAACATCAGACACTGCGAGAGCTCTTCGACACGACGCACAAAGACGTCTGGAAGGTGCTGTTCAAGGCTGCCGAGGTGCCTCTTCCATTACCGAGGATCGCGGACTCAGCGTAAAGTGTCGCGCCAATCCGGTAAGCTATCTGTATTTCACAAGATGTGCCTTTCCCCAGTATGTTTGTGGGAGGAATCTAAGCCTCCACACTAATTTAACAGGACTGGGTAGCAATAGCGGAGCAGATCGACTGTCCAGCTCCACTACCCGAAGATCCAGCAAGTGCTCTGTTGACGGAGATGCTGTTTTCGGCGCCTTATGAGGTGCCGGAGAAGAAGCCCAAGAAGAAGGCCACGGGGACCAGGAAAGGTCTCTGGCGCAAGGTGGTGTCAGACTCATCGTCCGAAGACACCAAGGCGCACTCCTCCAACGAAAACGAGGAGGAGGAAGTGGAAAACCCTCCCCCCCCCAAACCGAGGGGGAGAAGAAAAGGAAGGCCGCCCCGTCTGGGGAGGCCGAAGGGTCCAAGAAGGGAAGGACCCTCCCTCCGGACCACTCCACAACAGCCGCCTACAACGATGAGGAGTGGCTGCCCAGGGACAAGCCCCTGGAGAAGTCGTAAGTATCTGGATACCATAATACTTCTGGCATGTTTTGCTTTATTGCTTCTTATCATGTTAAATATGATCGTGCAGTCCGTCCAAAGCCCGCATCGACTTATCCTCCTCGGATGGGTCTTTGAGCGCGTCGGCGATGAACAACGATTCACTCCTGACGGCCACCACCCCCTGGCCCGCGGACGACACCGAGGTGTTGTCTCAGAGGATAGTGGGCCGGGAGGAGACAGTTCTGGAGGTGCCCCAAGGCGAAACCCCCGACACCGGGCACATGGGGGGGAAGACCCCCATGGATTCTGATGAGGGGGGCCGCAACAAGTTTGGCCCCCAACCGGATACTGCACCGGAACCTTCAGTGGTTCCGGTTTCAGGCAGGCAGCCCCTCGCTAAGGGGGGCGAGCCGCCTGTGCCGATGACCTCTGTCCATCCAGAGGCATCGGACAACTTACTGGAAGCGCTTCAGGGCGCTTCCATTGATGAAGAACACCGTACTCTTATGAGTGCGGTGATTGCGAAGGTTCAGTCCGCCAAAAGTAGATTGACCAAAGCCTACGCCAGCCTCCTAACAGGCTTTGAGGTAAGTAATTAAATTATGAGAAAATATCACAGTACAGACAGTAGCCCCTGATGCTCTGTTTGGTCTTTGGAAAGAAAGGCCGAACAGAGGATCAAATAACATCCCCAGGAGTCTATTCATATTATGTCTATGTGAATAAGCAGGCATTGCTGCTGGTCGCTGTTGCCCACACTACGGAGGTATACGGACTGAAGCGGGACCTGGGGCGGGCCGAGGAAGAGCTCGGCCTCGTGAAGAGGCAGCTCGAGGAGAACAAAGGTAAGCGATACCCCGCCCTTGTGTCTTATAAAGGAAAGATTTTTTATGCTAATAGAAGCATCATGAATTTTAATAGGGGCCACGACCGAAGTGGCGGCCCTTAAGAAGCCGATGTTTGAGGCCGAAGACAAAGCGGCCAAGGAGCGCACCGAGCGCGAGAAACAGGAGGCTCGGGTTGATGAGGTCCAGCAAGAGCTCCAGGACTTTGTCAAAAAAATTGAGTCCTTGGAGCGTGACTCCAAGACGCAAGAGTCCGAGCTGGCGAAGGCCCTCCAGAGCGCACAAGACGCCAAGGCCGAAGCCCAAAAGGCCCTCCATGAGATTCAGGCGGCCCAGAAGATAGCGGCGGGTAAGGCATTCATTATGCAAAGCAAGCATGTGAAGGAGACTTTCCTTTTACTTACCCGAATTTGGAGCTCTCCAGGAGTGTTCCAATCTGCCACGCAGCATATCGGATGCCGCGGAGTTCTACCATGCTGAAGAAGGGAGCTCGATGGAGAAGTTGTTCTGGTCTAAATATACTAGGACCGAACATCTGATGCCCTTGAGCGACCAGCTGAAGCAACTGGTCCAACTGCACAAGGCGGCCGAACAGGCCATGAAGGACTTCATAGTCCGGCTGTGGCCTGGCGAGCCCCTGCGCAGCAGCTACTTCGGCCTTGTAAAGCGGATGGTGAATGCCTGCCCGCGGCTTGAAGTCATTAAGCGGTCCGTCTGCATTGAAGGTGCGCGCAGGGCCTTGGCCCGTGCGAAAGTGCATTGGGCAAGATGGACGCTGAGAAGCTGGTGACGGAGGGGCCGCCGAAGGGCAAGGAGCATCGCCGCCCCGAACAATATTATGACAATGTCCTGAAGGGTGCCCGCCTTGTGGCGGATGAATGTGCTAAGGATGTAATATTTGAATGAATGTACTCATGTCATCCTGTAATATGAAAATGAGTTCATGTGCGCTATATAACGCTTGTTGATTTAAAATATTACCTTCTGTGCGGCCGTTTATAAAGTCTGAGAGTTGGCCAGTCGTCGGCTTCTGCCCCCATGTAACTAGTACTGGGGTGTTCGGGATAAATCTAAACACTCTTTATCCAAATTTTTGGTCCTTTAAGGAGGTGTTCAGCACAGCGAACAAGGCAATCAGACATACAGCTTTATCACTCTCATGTAGCCATAGAAGTCTACAATTTTAAATTTTGGCGAAGCCCCTAGTATTCAGAAGGCCGAACTTGGGACACTATACACGCCTAAATCGGACAAGGCCGATTCCTCGCGCAAAGCGGAAAAATCTTTAAGGATTTGAGACCTCTCGTACAGCGACCAGCTCTCGCCTCATCATGACAGTCAGTTTTCGGCTTTCTCTACTGAGGTGCTCGTCCGGAAGAACCGGGACACAATCGCAGTAGTTCTCCTTGTGCTACCTTAGCCGATATAGCGGAACATAAGGTACCAAAACATGGGAGCCAGGCAAACCCAACTATTGACCCAAGACATGATTCGGAGCTGATGCATATAATTCTATAAGTTCAGGGTGCCGCACTGTCGAAAGTGTTCGGACTTTTCTTGTCGTGTTATGGGGTACACTGAAGCCCCTGGCAAGCCGGACGTACCAAAATGTACGGGTGCAATTTGTTATAAATAAGCAGTAAAGGAAAAGGATGAAATTTAATAGTAAGCTGACGCTGTACATTATTTTCCGTTGTTATTTGAATAATACGTCAAAGCGTATGTATACAAGTAGTGCAGTAAGCGAAATAGGACTATTTGACATGTCCTGGCCAAGGGTAAGCTGCATGTGGGTATGTAAAACAGGTATAACGATCGTTATCAGAGACCACCTGAGGATTCCCTTATACGTCAAAGCTTCTTGCCTCCTTGGTGTTTCCTTCCCGTGATGTGTCCGGTAGTCGGACTATCGGAGGAGCCTCCGAAAATAGGGACCTGAAAAGAAACCGTGTAAAAATACACAGATCCTGGGGCGGTTGAGCCGCATTGTGGACCGTGTCGTAGTCGTGCCTCCGCCAATGCCCATGGTATTTTGAGTGTGTAATTATGTACGCGTGGCACAAATTTCACCGCTTGACTGGGACTAGGGCGGAGGCTGAATTGCTAGGCGAGCTCTGGACATGCCGGATGATCCTGTTGCAGGGTACTCCAGACTCGCTTGACAGTGTCTGAGAGCTTTATCGCTGAGTTGGCGGTCTGCCTAAGAAGGCTGCTTTGTACTTCTGCTATGAGGGCCGCAGTGTGCTCCTCCGTACGGAGAGAGCGCTCTGTGTTTCCATTAACTATTATAACCCCTCGAGGTCCTGGCATTTTGAGCTTGAGGTATGCGTAATGCGGTACCACATTGAATCTGGCAAATGCGGTTCGTCCGAGCAGTGCATGATAGCCACTAGGAAGGGGACTATATCGAAGATTAACTCCTTGCTTCGGAAGTTGTCTGGAGATCCGAAGACTACTTCCAGTGTGATTGAGCTCGTGTAACAAGCCTCTACACCTGGTATGACTCCTTTAAAGGTGGTATTTGTGGGCTTGATCCTTGAGGGGTCGATGCCCATTTTGCACACTGTATCCTAATAGAGCAGGTTCAGGCTACTACCACCGTCCATGAGAACTCGTGTGAGATGGAATCCGTCAATGATGGGGTCGAGGACCAATGCGGCCGAACTGCCATGACGGATACTGGTAGGATGGTCCCTGCGATCAAAAGTGATCGGACAAGAAGACCATGGGTTGAACTTTGGGGCGACTGGCTCCATCGCATAGACGTCCCTTAGTGCACGCTTCTGTTCCCGTTTGGGAATATGGGTTGTGTATATTATATTCACCATTTTCACCTGGGGAGGAAATCTCTTCTGTCCTCCTATGTTTGGCAGCCGGGGCTCCTCGTCATCATCGCTATGCATACCCTTTTCCTTGTTTTCAGCATTCAACTTGCCCGCCTGTTTGAACACCCAGCATTCTCTGTTGGTGTGGTTTGCTGGTTTATCGGGGGTGCCGTGAATTTGACACGAGCGATCGAGTATGTGGTCCAGACTGGATGGGCCCGGATTGTTTCTTTTAAATGGCTTTTTCCGCTGACCGGATTTAGAGCCGCTGAATCCGGCATTGACTGCCGTGTCTTCGGTATTATCGCCATTGTTGCGATGCTTGTGTCTGTTGCATCGTGGCTTGCCATTGCTATCCCTGGCATCTGAAGTGCCAGGATTTCTTGATGTGTTGTTGCTACGAGCTAGCCAGCTGTCCTCGCCCGCACAAAAGCGGGTCATGAGTGTCGTGAGGGCTGCCATGGACTTCGGCTTTTCTTGGCCGAGGTGTCGGGCAAGCCACTCATCGCGGGTGTTATTCTTAATGGCCACTAGGGCTTCAGCATCCGGACAGTCGACGATTTGGTTCTTTTTAGTTAGGAACCGGGTCTAGAATTTCCTGGCTGACTCTTCGGGCTGTTCGGTTATGTGACTTAAGTCATCAGCATCCGGTGGTCGCACATAAGTGCCCTGGAAGTTGTCAAGGAATGTGTCTTCCAGGTTCTCCCAACTGCCAATGGAGTTTGCCGGCAAGCTGTTCAGCCAATGCCGAGCCGGTCCCTTGAGCTGAAGTGGGAGGTACTTGATGGCATGTAGATCATCATCGCGGGCCATGTGAATGTGGAGAAGGAAATCTTTAATCCATAATGTGGGGTCTGTTGTACCATCATATGATTCAATGTTCACGGGTTTAAACCCTTCTGGGAATTCATGATCCATTACTTCATCAGTGAAGCATAGGGGGTGTGCGGCGACTCTATGCGGGGCTACGTCACGATGCAGTTCAAATGAGTCTGGTTTGATGTATTTGGCCCGGCCGGATTTGTTTTTAGTATACCCGACGTGACGGTCATCGTCACGCATTGGGGCACGCCCCCGTGATCCACAGATCGATCTTGACTGTCCTGCTTTGTTTCCGAATACGTCTCGCAGGTCCTGCGTGTAGCCCCGGGCCTTACTGTTTTTGTTAGGTTGGCGACGGGGTGCGGGCTGGACTTCGGGCTGGTACGCCGCTTTGTCTCGGCCACGAGGTGGCCGGTCAGCCGCATCATGCGTTGGTAGTGTAGGCTTTAATGCCTCCTCCTCGAGTTGAGGTAGCAACCTGCGCTTTGGGTAACTTTTGGTAGGGCACTCGAGTCCATATTCCTCAGCTGCCAGGACTTCAGTCCATCTATCAGTTAGCAGATCTTGATCAGCTTGAAGCTGTTGCTGCTTTTTCTTCAGGCTTTTTGCAGTGGCTATAAGCCGGCGCTTGAAGCGCTCCTGCTCGACGAGGTCCTCAGGCATGATGAATTCTTCGTTGCCAAGGCTCACTTCGTCTTCGGAGAGAGGCATTCAATTATCATCCTCTGATTCTCCATCCGTTGCCTGTTTCTTAGGTCTAGCTTGCCCATCCCCCCGCTCGGCCTGCTTGAAGCTTGGCTAGGCGGGATTGTTTTCGTCTTCGGCACCATCCAGATTGCTATCATCTCTTGTGCCGGTATTACTATTTTGCTTTGGCGGGGCTTAGAGCAGCGCCTATGATGCCGGCTATTAGATTGCTTCTTAGGGGGATTATCCTTCGTTGCCTCATCGCCATCGTCTTCTTTGGGTGTGTCCACCATATATATATCATATGATGAGGTGGCTGTCCAGCGCCCTGTGGGCGGTGGTTCCTGTTCTTCTCCTGCATCGTCGTCCATACCATCGATGTCTTCGGAGTTGAAGTCAAGCACGTCGGTTAAGTCATCGACAGTGACTATTAAGTGGGTGGTGGGTGGGGAACGAATTTCTTCATCGTCCGCTTCCCACTCCAGCCGGACATAGTTTGGCCAAGGGTCTCCTGACAAGGAGAGAGACCTCAATGAATTTAGCACGTCGCCCAAGGGCGAGTGCTTAAAGATATCCACAGAGGTAAACTCCATGATCGGCGCCCAATCAGATTCGATAGACACGGATGCGCACGGTTCAGAGCCTGTAGCCGGAGACGAGTCCGAGGGTCCGATGACACTGGCCTCATAGGAGGTGAGGTCAGTGTTCGGCTCTAACACCGCTGAGGGTGCGGCCCCCTTGGCGGGGTCCATCCACCTGTCCTCGGATGGCACGATCTGCTCCGGAATGAAGGCCGGGGCAGCCGCAGGTGTGATCTCCCGAACACTGTCTGATGGCAGATCTAAGTCATGATCGTCGTGATTGTTCGGCGCACATGACATGGGCTCGAATCCGTCGAAGATCAAGTCTTCGCGGACGTCGGCTGTGTAGTTTAATCTTCCAAACCTGGCCTGATGGCCAGGGGCGTAGCTATCGATCTGCTCCAGATGGCCAAGCGAGTTGGCCCGCAGTATGAAGCCGCCGAATACAAAGATCTGTCCGGGGAGGAAAACCTCACCCTGGATCACATCGTTGAAGATGATTGAAGGAGCCATCAAGCCTTATCATGACGACATAGTGGAACTCTCAATGAAAGCACCAATGTCAGTGTCAAAACCGGCGGATCTCGGGTAGGAGGTCCCAAACTATGTGTCTAAGGATAATGGCAACAGGAGGCGGGGGACACGATGTTTACCCAGGTTCGAGCCCTCTCGATGGAGGTAATACCCTACTTCCTGCTTGATTGATCTTGATGATATGAGTATTACAACAGTTGATCTACCACGAAATCGTAGAGGCTAAACCCTAGAAGCTAGCCTATGATTATGATTGTATGTTGTCCTACGGACTAAACCCTCTGGTTTATATAGACACCAGAGGGGGCTAGGGTTACACAGAGTCGGTTATAGAGAAGGAGATCTACATATCCAAATTGCCAAGCTTGCCTTCCACGCAAAGGAGAGTCCCACCCGGACACGGCACGAAGTCTTCAATCTTCTATCTTCATAGTCCAAAAGTCCGGCCAAAGTATATAGTCCGGCCATCCGAGGACCCCCTAATCCAGGACTCCCTCACCGGCCGACCCCCTGCTCCCCTCTTTTATATACGGGGGAGGTGGTGATAACCCACAAGTATAGGGGATCGCAACAGTTTTCGAGGGTAGAGTATTAAACCCAAATTTGTTGATTCGACACATGGGGAGCCAAATTATATTCTCAAGTATTAGCAGCTGAGTTGTCAATTCAACCACAACTGGAAACTTAGTATCTGCAGCAAGGTGTTTAGTAGCAAAGTAATATGATAGTGGTGGTAACGGTAACAAAAGTAAAGACAACAAAAGTAATGTTTTTGGTATTTTGTAGTGATTGTAACAGTAACAACGGAAAAGTAAATAAGCGAGAACCAATATATGGAAAACTCGTAGGCACCGGATCATTGATGGATAATTATGCCGGATGTGGTTCATCATGTAACAGTCATAACATAGGGTGACACAGAACTAGCTCCAATTCATCAATGTAATGTAGGCATGTATTCCGAATATAGTCATACGTGCTTATGGAAAAGAACTTGCATGACATCTTTTGTCCTACGCTCCCGTGGCAGCGGGGTCCTATTGGAAACTAAGGGATATTAAGGCCTCCTTTTAATAGAGAACCGGAACAAAGCATTAGCACATAGTGAATACATGAACTCCTCAAACTATGGTCATCACCGAGAAGTATCCCGATTATTGTCACTTCGGGGTTGTCGGATCATAACACATAATAGGTGACTATAGACTTGCAAGATAGGATCAAGAACACACATATATTCATGAAAACATAATAGGTTCGGATCTGAAATCATGGCACTCGGGCCCTAGTGACAAGCATTAAGCATAGCAAAGTCATAGCAACATCAATCTCAGAACATAATGGATACTAGGGATCAAACCCTAAGAAAACTAACTCGATTACATGATAAATCTCATCCAACCCATCACCGTCCAGCAAGCCTACGATGGAATTACTCACGCACGGCGGTGAGCATCATGAAATTGGTGATGGAGGATGGTTGATGATGACGACGGCGACGAATCCCCCTCTCCGGAGCCCCGAACGGACTCCAGATCAGCCCTCCCGAGAGAGATTAGGGCTTGGCGGCGGCTCCGTATTGTCAAACGCGATGATTTCTTCTCTCTGATTTTTTTTCTCCCCGAAAGCCAATATATGGAGTTGGAGTTGGCGTCGGAGGGCATCCAGGGGGCCCACGAGGTAGGGGGGCGCGCCCAGGGGGGAGGGGCGCACCCCCCACCCTCGTGGACAGGGTGTGGGCCCCCTGGTCTTCATCTTTGGCGAGGATTTTTTATTATTTATTCTAAGATATTCCGTGGAGTTTCAGGTCATTCCGAGAACTTTTGTTTTCTGCACATAAAACAACATCATGGCAATTTTGCTGAAAAAAGCGTCAGTCCGGGTTAGTTCCATTCAAATCATACAAGTTAGAGTCCAAAACAAGGGAAAAAGTGTTTGGAAAAGTAGATACGACGGAGACGTATCAACTCCCCCAAGCTTAAACCCTTGCTTGTCCTCAAGCAATTCAGTTGATAAACTGAAAGAGAAAAAAGAAAAACTTTTACAAACTCTGTTTGCTCTTGTTGTTGTAAACATGAAAAGCCAGCATTCAAGTCTCAGCAATTATTATGAACTAACCATACTCACAATGACACGTAGGTCTCACAATTACTCATATCAATAGCATAATCAGCTAGCAAGCCATAATAATGAAACTCGGATGACAACACTTTCTCAAAATAATCATAACATGATATAACAAAATGGTATCTCACTAGCCCTTTCTGAGACCGCAAAACATAAATGCAGAGCACCTTTAAAGATCAAGGACTGACTAAACATTGTAATTCATGGTAAAATAGATCCAATCAAGTCATACCCGAAATAAACCAATAATAATGAATGCAAACGACGATGTGCTCTCTGGCGGGTGCTTTTTAATAAGAAGGGTGATGACTCAACATAAAAGTAAATAAATAGGCCATTCGCAGAGGGAAGCAGAGATTTGTAGAGGTGCCAGAGCTCGGTTTTAAAATAGAGATTGAATAACATTTTGAGCGGCATACTTTTGCTGTCAACGCAACAACTATGAGATGACGATATCTTCCATGCTAAACAAATTATAGGCGGTTCCCAAACAGAATGGTAAAGTTTATACTCCCCTTCCTCCACAAGCATCAATCCATGGCTTGCTCGAAACAATGAGTGCCTCCAACATTCAACGGGTCCCAAGGGGAGTTTTGTTTTCAATTATTTTGATTTACTTTGCATAAAGCATGGGACTGGGCATCCCGGTGACCAACCATTTTCTCGTGAATGAGGAGCGGAGTCCACTCCTCTTGAGAATAACCGCCTGACATGGAAGATAAGGGCAGCCCTAGTTGAACCATGAGCTGCTCGAGTATACAAAACAGAATTTTATTTGGAGGTTTGGAGTTTGGCACATACAAATTTACTTGGAACGACAGGTAAATACCGCATATAGGAAGGTATAGTGGACTCATATGGAACAACTTTGGGGTTTAAGGAGTTTGGATGCACAAACAGTATTCCCACTTAGTACAGGTGAAGGCTAGCAAAAGACTGGGAAGCGACCAACTGGGAGAGCGACAACAGTCGTAAACATGCATCAAAATTAATTTACACCGAATACAAGCATGAGTAGGATATAATCCACCATGAACATAAATATCATGAAGGCTATGTTGATTTGATTCAACTACATGCGTGAACATGTGCCAAGTCTAGTCACTCAATTCATTTAAAGGAGGATACCATCCCATCATACCACATCATAATCATTCTAATAGCATGTTGGCACGCAAGGTAAACCATTATAACTTATAGCTAATCAAGCATGGCACAAGCAACTATAATCTCTAAATGTCATTGCAAATATGTTTACTTCATAATAGATGAATCAAGAACGATGAATCATCATATTTACAAAAACAAGAGAGGTCGAGTTCATACCAGCTTTTGTCCCCTCAATAAGTCCATCATATATCATCATTATTGCCTTTCACTTGCATGACCGAACGATGTGGATAATAATAAGAGTGCACATGCATTGGACTAAGCTGGAATCGGCGAGCATTCAATAAACAGGAGAAGACAAGGCAATATGGGCTCTAAGTTAGATAAGCAATAAAGCATATAAGAGCCACTAAGCATTTTCAATATGGTCTTCTCGACCCCCAAAGAAAATAAAATAAAAGGAAACTATTTACACGAGAAAGCTCCCAACAAGCAAAAGAAGAACGGGAAATATTTTTGGGTTTTCCTTTTTAACTACTACAGCAAAGAAATAAAGTAGTACTAATTTTTTTGTTTTTCTTTAAGGTTTATTAAACACACAAGAAGAAAGCAGGAAAAAAATAAACTAGCATGGATATTACAGTGAAAGAGTATGAACACCAACATCTAGCAATGAGTGTGTGTGAACATGAATGTAATGTCGGTGGGAAATACGTACTCCCCCAAGCTTAGGCTTTTGGCCTAAGTTGGTCTATTGCCAGGGATGGCCTGGCGGATACCCGTAGGTGTAGCTGGGGTCGTACTGCGATGCAGCTGCTATCGCCTGCTGAATTGCAGCCTGGCGTCGAGCTGCCTCCGCTCTCCTCTCATATTCATCTGCCTCCTCTCTGGTAATAATATATTTTCCTCTCGCCTGAAAATCAAAGAAGGTAGGAGCAGGATTCCAATAGGCTTGAACAGCCGCCCACGGAACAATGTAAGAACATGTAGACAAGTTAAACAAAGAGGGAGCAGGCAAAGTAATAGTCTCAGGGTGATGTTTATCAAAGTACAATTTATATTTAAGCTCCCCTTCGCGACTCTTAACAAGAAAATCATGCGCTAGCATACTCTTATAATCTAAATAAGCACGGGGCAGCGCTATTTCTTCTTTCTCCTCATGCCTAATAGGTATCTCAAAATATTCAGCTAGGCGCGAAGCATAAATGCCTCCAAAGACGGGGCCCTTAGTACGGTTCAGATTTAACCGTCTAGCAACAATTCCACCCATACTAACAGAGTTATTGCGGTATAAACCATGGAACAAAATGATAATATTAGGAATGCTAAGGTTTCCATAGTTCCCACGACCAATCAAGAAACGACTAGCAAACAAGGCAAAGTAGCGTAAAATAGGAAAATGTATGCTAGTAATTCTTGCATCAGAAACCTTCCTGGTTTCTCCCACAGTGATAGTGTTAATAAAAGCTTCCACTTCATTACGGTGTGGTTCATATAAGGTGCCCTCAAAGGACCTCACAAAATTCAGCTAATGGCATCTCTTTAACAACGTCATATAAATGAAACTCTACTGTTGGAGGTGATTTCTTAGGGAAAAAGTAGAAGTTTTGCACAAAAGTATTTGTGAGTAAGAGATACTGATGACGTTGGTCACGGAGGAAGTCGGTGAGGCTGGCGTTCTCAATTAATAGATAGAAATCCTCATAAATCCCGGCAAACTTCAAGAAGTCATCGGAAGGCCATTCACACGGCCGGACCTCCGCGGTGCGAGGCAAATTAAATTTGGGCTTCTGCTCTTCTTCCTTTTGTTTTTCCTTCGAGCTTCGGCTCGACGAGCCCCTCAAAAATCACTTCATTATTTTCTGAAACAATCTGAAATTTTTAGTAACTTCAAATAAAAGTGAACCAACTTCAGTAAAATTGATAGTAACAACTCCCACAAGTGCCTAGAGTCTATATAGAGCATTAGAACTACATGGAACCATATAAATTTTACATGCAAGCTCAAGAACATGGTCACCTATGCAGCACAAGTTTGCAATGAATAAAGCACTAGAACAAAAACTAATTGGACCAATGGAGGAGTCACATACCAAGGAACAATCTCCCCAAGCAGTTTTGCGAGAAGTGCTTTGAGCAAGGAGATCGAAAATCACAGCAACGGGGGCTGAAACTCGTGCTTGAGTTGGTTTTTCGTGTTTGTGTGAGACAAAGGAAGAAGTTGGGTGCAGGAATAAGTGGAGGAGGGCCACCGTGGGCCCACGAGGCAGGGGGGCGCGCCCAAGGGGGTAGGGTGCGCCCTCCACCCTCGTGACCAGGTGGTAGCTCCCCCCGCGGTAATTTTTTGCACTAAAATTCCTCAAATATTCCCGAAAAAATCATATTAAGTTGGCATGGCATTCTGAGGACTTTTATTTTCAGGATATTTTTATATTGCACGGATAAGTCGGGAGACAGACAGAAAAATACTATTTTACTTTATTTCTACTAAGTAACAGAAAATATAAAGAGGGTACAGAAGGTTGTGCTTCTAGTTTCATCCATCTCATGCTCATCAAAAGGAATCCACTAACAAGGTTGATCAAGTCTTGTTAACAAACTCATTCCGATTAACATGAAACCGGAGAAATTTCGAATAACACTATGTTACCTCAACGGGGATATGGACATCCCCAATAATAAGTATATCATATTTCTTCTTGATAGTAGGGAGAGGAAATTCAAAACCTCCAAATATAATCGATGGAATTTTTCCAATAGAGTTGATACTATAAACTTGAGGTTGTTTCCTCGGAAAGTGTACCGTGTGCTCATTATCATTAACATGAAAAGTGACATTGCCTTTGTTGCAATCAATAACAGCCCCTGCAGTATTAAGGAAAGGTCTTCCAAGAATAATAGACATACTATCATCCTCAGGAATATCAAGAATAACAAAGTCCGTTAAAATAGTAACGTTTGCAACCACAACAGGCACATCCTCACAAATACCGACAGGTATAGCAGTTGATTTATCAGCCATTTGCAAGATATTTCAGTAGGTGTCAACTTATTCAAGTCAAGTCTACGATATAAAGAGAGAGGCATAACACTAACACCAGCTCCAAGATCACATAAAGCAGTTTTAACATAATTTCTTTTAATGGAGCATGGTATAGTAGGTACTCCTGGATCTCCAAGTTTCTTTGGTATTCCACCCTTAAAAGTATAATTAGCAAGCATGGTGGATATTTCAGCTTCAGGTATCTTTCTTTTATTAGTAATAATATCCTTCATATACTTAGAATAAGGATTTGTTTTGAGCACATTAGTTAATCGCATACGCAAAAAGATGGGTCTAATCATTTCAGCAAAGCGCTCAAAATCCTCATCATCCTTTTTCTTGGATGGTTTCGGGGGAAAAGGCATGGGTTTTTGAACCCATGGTTCCCTTTCTTTACCATGTTTCCTAGCAACGAAATCTCTTTTATCATAGCGTTGATTCCTTGATTGTGGGTTATCAAGATCAACAGCAAGTTCAACTTCTACATCATTATCATTACTAGGTTGAGAATCAACATGAACATTATCATTAACATTATCACTAGGTTCATGTTCATCACCTGATTGTGTTTCAGCATCAGAAATAGAAATATCATTTGGATTATCAGGTGGTTCAGCAATCGGTTCACTAGAAGTTTGCACAGTACTATCATTTTTCTTTTTCTTCCTTTTAGAAGAACTAGGCATATCAACATTATTTCTCTGAGAATCTTGCTCGATTCTCTTAGGGTGGCCTTCAAGATACAATGGTTCCTGAGTCATTCTACCAGTTCTAGTAGCCACTCTAACGGCATAATCATTTTTCTTACTATTCATTTCATTAAGCACTTCTTTCTGAGCTTTAAGTACTTGTTCTACTTGAGTGGTAACCATAGAAGCATGTTTGCTAACAAGTTTAAGTTCACCTCTAATATTAGCCATATAATCACTCAAGCGTTTAATCATAAAGGTATTCTGTTTTAATTGTCTACCAAAATAAGCATTAAAGTCATCTTGCTTAAATATAAAGTCATCAAACTCATCCAAGCACTGACTAGCAATTTTAGTAGGAGGGACTTCAGTTTTATCATATCTGTAGAGAGAATTTACCTTTACTACCTGTGTTGGGATGTTGGGAGGTTCTTCATTAAATAAGTAATTGAGATCATATACTTCTTCAACAGGCGGTAAATTAAGACCATGTATTTCTTCAATAGGAGGTAAATTCTTAACATCTTCAGCTTTAATACCTTTTTCTTTCATGGATTTCTTTGCCTCTTGCATATCTTCGGGACTGAGAAGTAGAACACCTCTCTTCTTCAGAGTTGGTTTAGGAATAGGCTCAATAATTGGCTCAGGAGCTGGCTCGGGAGTTGGCTCAAGAGGTGCCCAATTATTTTCATTTGTCAACATATTATTCAATAGAATTTCAGCTTCATCCGGTGTTCTTTCTCTGAAAAGAGAACCAACACAACTATCCAGGTAATCTCTAGAAGCATCAGTTAGTCCATTATAAAAGATATCAAGTATTTCAGGTTTCTTAAGAGGATGATCAGGCAAAGCATTAAGTAACTTGAGAAGCCTCCCCCAAGGTTGTGGGAGACTGTCCTCTTCAATTTGCACAAAATTATATATATCCCTCAAAGCAGCTTGTTTCTTATGAGTAGAGAAATATTTAGCAGAGAAGTAATAAACCATATCCTGGGGACTTTGCACACAACCAGGATCAAGAGAATTAAACCATATCTTAGCATCACCCTTTAATGAGAACGGAAATATTTTGAGTAAATAAAGGTAGCGCGATCTGTCATTATTAATAAACAGGGCAGCTATATCATCTAACTTACGAAGATGTGCCATAACAGTTTCAGATTCATAGCCATAGAAAGGATTAGATTCAACCAAAGTAATTATATCTGAATCAATAGAAAAATCATAATAATCCTGATCAGGAACACAGATAGGTGAAGTAGCAAAAGCAGGGCCGGGTCTCATCCTACCTCTAAAAGATTCTTTACTCCATTTAACTAGCAACCTATTACGTTCAAGACTATCCTGGCAAGCAAGAATAGCTTCAGTAGATTCAGCATTAAAAAGGTAACCCTCAGGAATAGCAGGCCTATTTTCATCATCACTAACATCATCCTGTTCAGTTTCAATAATTTCTTTCTCTAGACTTAGAAATTTGTTCATCTAGAAATTCACCAAGAGGCACAGTAGTATCAAGCATAGAAGTAGTTTCATCATAAGTATCATGCATAGCACAAGTGGCATCATCAATAACATGCGACCTATTGGAACGAATAGCAGAAGCAGGTTTAGGTGTCGCTAGCTTGTTTATAACAGAAGGTGAATCAAGTGCAGAGCTAGATGGCAGTTCCTTACCTCCCCTCGTAGTTGAGGGATAAATAGTTGTCTTAGCGTCTTTCAAGTTCTTCATAGTGTCCAGCAGATATAAATCCCAAGTGACTCAAAGAATAGAGCTATGCTCCCCAGCAACGGTGCCAGAAAAAGGTCTTGATAACCCACATGTATAGGGGATCGCAATAGTTTCCGAGGGTAGAGTATTCAACCCAAATTTGTTGATTCGACACAAGGGGAGCCAAAGAATATTCTCAAGTATTAGCAGCTGAGTTGTCAATTCAACCACACCTGGAAACTTAGTATCTGCAGCAAGGTGTTTAGTAGCAAAGTAATATGATAGTGGTGGTAACGGTAACAAAAGTAAAGACAGCAAAAGTAATGTTTTTGGTATTTTGTAGTGATTGTAACAGTAACAACGGAAAAGTAAATAAGCGAGAACCAATATATGGAAAACTCATAGGCACCAGATCAATGATGGATAATTATGTCGGATGTGGTTCATCATGTAACAGTCATAACATAGGATGACACAGAACTAGCTCCAATTCATCAATGTAATGTAGGCATGTATTCCGAATATAGTCATACGTGCTTATGGAAAAGAACTTGCATGACATCTTTTGTCCTACCCTCCCGTGGCAGCGGGGTCCTATTGGAAACTAAGGGATATTAAGGCCTCCTTTTAATAGAGAACCGGAACAAAGCATTAGCACATAGTGAATACATGAACTCCTCAAACTATGGTCATCACCGAGAAGTATCCCGATTATTGTCACTTCGGGGTTGTCGGATCATAACACATAATAGGTGACTATAGACTTGCAAGATAGGATCAAGAACACACATATATTCATGAAAACATAATAGGTTCAGATCTGAAATCATGGCACTCGGGCCCTAGTGACAAGCATTAAGCATAGCAAAGTCATAGCAACATCAATCTCAGAACATAATGGATACTAGGGATCAAACCCTAACAAAACTAACTCGATTACATGATAAATCTCATCCAATCCATCACCGTCCAGCAAGCCTACGATGGAATTACTCACGCACGGCGGTGAGCATCATGAAATTGGTGATGGAGGATGGTTGATGATGACGACGGCGACGAATCCCCCTCTCCGGAGCCCCGAACGGACTCCAGATCAGCCCTCCCGAGAGAGATTAGGGCTTGGCGGCGGCTCCGTATCGTAAAACGCGATGATTTCTTCTCTTTGATTTTTTCTCCCCGAAAGCCAATATATGGAGTTGGAGTTGGCGTCGGAGGGCATCCAGGGCGCCCAGGGGGGAGGGGGGCGTGCCCCCCACCCTCGTGGACAGGGTGTGGGCCCCCTGGTCTTCATCTTTGGCGAGGATTTTTTATTATTTATTCTAAGATATTCCGTGGAGTTTCAGGTCATTTTGAGAACTTCTGTTTTCTGCACATAAAACAACATCATGGCAATTCTGCTGAAAACAGTATCAGTCCGGGTTAGTTCCATTCAAATCATACAAGTTAGAGTCCAAAACAAGGGCAAAAGTGTTTGGAAAAGTAGATAAGACGGAGACGTATCAGGGGCACCCCATAGGAACACAAGTTGATTGTTTAGCCGTGTGCGGTGCCCCCCTCCACAGATTTCCACCTTGGTCATATCGTTGTAGTACTTAGGCGAAGCCCTGCGTCAGTAACTTGATCATCGCCGTCATCACGCCGTCGCGCTGACGAAACTCTCCCTCGGCCTCAGCTGGATCTAGAGTTCGAGGGACGTCACCGAGCTGAACGTGTGCAGATCGCGGAGGTCCCGTGCGTTCGGTACTTGGTCGGTTGGATCACGAAGATGTTCGACTACATCAACCGTGTTACTTAACGCTTCCGCTTTCGGCCTACGAGGGTACGTGGACACACTCTCCCTGCTCGTTGCTATGCATCTCCTAGATAGATCTTGCGTGATCGTAGGAAATTTTTTGAAGTGCTGCGTTCCCCAACAACAACTATTGTTGATGGCTCCTCTTCTGGTGTTGATGGTGCATCGTCCTCTTGCTGCTATCCTTGCGGTCTGGCGAAGGCTGTGGTCGCAGAACCAAGGGAGCGTCCATGGATATACGTGGGATGAAGGGCTTATCCTTGTTGTCATGTGCCTTCGGCAAGTACTCCATGCCCTCGATATTCCATGATGCGAGGTATGTGCAAGCTGACACATTCAAGAGAAGAACTCATGGTCGATGCTTCCATTTCTTGGCTCCTGTTGCGACCCGTTTAGATGCCTCACTAGTCTTTGCTCAGGGCACCTTGAGAAGGATTGTTCTCTGCGTCGCTCCTCCGTCGGAGATGTTCGTTATTGTGCACATGACCCCCCCCCCCCTCCTAGCTCTGCCTCGCCCTTCCTCAGAGGGGTGCTCTTGGGCTTCGGTTGTTTCTCCCACAATGCGTGTCCAAGCTCCTGAGTTTGCAATGATTTTTGAAGCTTCAAGTGAAGGTTGTGTTGATCATGATGGTGTGGTAAAGTCTGGTGATGCTATGCTTGACTCATTTGGTGATGGGCTTCAAAACTTGGTGGAGTTAGCACTCCACCAGCTGTGCAAGCTGGAGGACTCTTTCCCCCTGTGGTTGGCACGCGTGACCAATCTTTTGGAGCAGTTAAAGGCGTTCGATGGTGAGCATGGGTTGAGCCTAGCCTCCTTGCATGGACCTTGCTCCTTTGACGCCGTCATTCATGGTTCGACGCTAGCTAGCAGAAGATGGGAACCAAGGTGTTCATGACACTGGCAACAAGGCTGGGTTGGTGCCTTCATTGTTTGTTAGCCATTAGTATGTGCCTTCCTCTCTGCTTCTTTTTCTTTTGGGAGTAGCCTGCAAGATGGTTCGCGGGGGGTGGCTTTCGTGACATGCCATCTGCAGTGTCCTTGTTGGCTTGTTGAGTCTGTGTACGGGTTTGACCGTCAATGTTATTGGTTTTTGCCTAATTTTCCTATAATTAAGCAGGCAACTATATTCTTCTTAATTAATGTAAAAGCAAATTTTTGCCTCTGTTTCAAAAATATATATTATTAGTTAGTGAGTAATGCTACACCTATGAAAATTTTGTTACGTTTTAACATAATCCGCCAGATGCAGGATTAGTATTGGAGAATAGGGGAGGAAGAGGTCCACCCCCTTGAAATTCAGGGGGGTGGAGAGTTAGTTAAGGAAATTTATGTAGGAGTTTAGTAAGCTTACGTAGATGTAGTATTATCGTTAGTTAGTAGTATGCATGTTATCATTGATGTTGTTATTATCATTATTTTTATCTACATCGATGATGTATCTCTCTCAATACAAAATCAAACCAACCCAAAATTATTTAATATAATTTATTGCTATAAAGTTGAGGATTCCAAACCCGAATAAGCTATTCAAACTTTTTTGGGGTTTACATGTATCGTCATATGGATAGCTTATGAATTTCTCTACAATCACCTTCCAATTTGACATGTTAAAATGAACTCGATAAGTGCTATTTTTTGTGACCTCTTTGGTTTCACCCACAAATAATCCATAGTGCAAGAGTGGCTAAATTTTTCATGATGCCAGTACACTGATTGGTCCCTAGGTGGAGGGAGGTAGAGAGCATGTGTTATTGCATGTGAGTAGAAACCAAAATAATGTGAGCCATGTTCTTGGGCAGATGGGTCACGCTGGCCCCAGGACTGCTGTATGGCTGGGGCAGGGGCCTGACGAGATAGCTGGACTCGTAGCAAAGGACTGTACTGCTCCTAGTTGATTGAATGAAAAAATTTACCCCGCAAAAAAAAAATCCACGACCCACACACACACAAAGAAAACTCCAAATCCGGGAGAGACTTGATAAGAGATACCCATGCTCCATGCATATCCCTATTAATCCAATCACCTTAACGCTTTCAAAGCATTGGAGTTACTGCAACGAAATTTGCTACCCCACAACATGAACGACTCTGAACTTGGGACTTTGTGATTAGAGTGACAGAAACAGAACATCGATGATGCAACCAGTTGAGATTTGCATCCAAGAAGACGATCACACTAACATAGTAATTATTATTTATTGATGGTACATGTAGCACATCAAGGAACGAAAAATACGAGAACATGAACTGGAAATAGATAGTACAGATGACAGTTGATACAGGCGCTCAGTACCGAACATGGAAATGAGCAAAACGTCCGCTTTTTCCTTCCCGGCGGTGCTACCTACAGAATCTAAAGCGACAAGGCGAGCTTTAGCTCCTTGTAAGCCAGCACATGAGCCAGAGATGATCATGGGCCAATAGCAGGGATCCCAGGAAGCACCACCAGCGGGCCGGTAATGGTGCTGGTTCCCGTACCGGTTCCCCCGAGCAAAGGCAAGTCCAACGCCTTAGACTCGCCGACGCCACCACCCGCACCTGCGCCACGCGTCGCTGCAACCTTCTCATTCAGCTCCCTCCCTTCGCATGACGCGAGCACCACCAGCAGCAGGAGCGCGACGGCGAGACACTTTGCCATTGCTAACTGGGAGGCGGCTCTGGTAATAGTAGTACTACTACAGAGGAGATAGTGTTGTGTGGCTGTGTTTGAGTGAGCTTGGGCTTAGCATCGTGTACTCTGCCTCTTATAGGTGAGTTGCACGGGGTGGCGGGGTGGCCGTGCCCATGCCTCGTCCGCGGAGGAGAGGAGGATAGTACTAGTAGGTAGAGGTGCAACATGCTGGCCCGTCCTTCTCAGGTCACGGGCGGGCGAGAGATGCAATGATGCATGCTGCAGGTATGGCGGCATGTCTACGTCGATGGATTGGAATGGAGCAGATGGAATTATTGTCCTTGAATCCGTGCTGACTTTTCTTATCGCACGCAGTCGATCGAGAAGGCCAACCAGTCGAGGTGAGTGAATTGGTTTGTGTTTCTTCGGTAGATTTTTCCTTTCCGGATCAAGGATGGGAGTCTCCTGGAAAATGGAAATGTGATTGCAGCAGCGGGTCAAATGCCCAAATATCAGGAGAAAATAAAGCGTACACGGTAGTTGTGTCTCCTCTAATACCTTGGTTTCCAATCTGCTCGACCCTAGTCTTGCGATCGGGAAAACCTACTCGCTGCCCCCGGTCACTAGTAGATCATCTACCGTTGAGAAGGGAAGGGGACAGGCGCACAAGCGTCGTCACACCGATCCACAGCGTATTCCGGCCGCATGGATGAACGACCAAGCAGGAACTCCCTCCGATTCATATTAATTGACGCTACTGCTAGGGTCAATTAATTTGAATCGGAGGAATTAGTTTATTTTCAATGTTAGATTAGTTTGTGTCTTATAATGTAATTCTATAACTGCAGACATTGAAAACTAATTAGAAAACTTTCGATTCTCCAAGCTTTGTACCTCTCCATCGATCATTGTGTTAGCCAGCAAAAGGGGGTTAGGGGTACCTGTATGTTGTTGAAATTGCACGACGTATTGCTCATGTGCAAAGGCACGTATATATGATGTACAAGAGATGGGCCACGACCTCAGTTATACAAGGAATTAGAAGGTGGGCCCAATACACAGATATGCACAACACATATACTCAACACACCCCCGCAGTCGAAGCGGCACCGCTGCTGACGCAAAGACTGGACCGAAACTCCTCAAATGACGCCGTAGGCAAGCCCTTGGTCATGATATCTGCAAATTGTTGGGAAGTAGGGACGTGTAGAACACGAATATGGCCAAGGGCCACCTGTTCCCGAACAAAGTGGATGTCTAACTCAATATGCTTGGTCCGACGATGATGTACCGGGTTGGCGGAGAGGTAGACAGCCGAGACGTTGTCACAGTAGACCACCGTAGCACGATCCACGGGACAAGAGAGCTCCTGGAGCAACTGGCGAAGCCACGAACACTCGGCGACGACGTTGCCCACCGCATGATACTCAGCCTCAGCACTGGAGCGAGAGACCGTAGGCTGCCACTTAGACGACCATGATATGAGTGATGGTCCAAGGAAGACACAATAGCCCGAGGTGGAGCGACGAGTGTCAAGGCAGACCGCCTAGTCTGCATCGGTATAGGCGGTGAGGGCGGTGCCGGCAGAGGCGAAGAGTGTGATGCCGAGCTCCATAGTGCCGCAGACGTAGCGAAGAATCCGCTTGACAGCGGCCCAGTGAACATCCCGAGGAGCATGCATATGAAGACACACCTACTGTACGGCATACTGAATCTCCGGTTGAGTCAGAGTGAGATACTGGAGAGCACCAACGATGGACCGGTAGAATGCAGCATCCGAAGCGGGAGAACCATCGGAGGCAGAGAGCTTGGCCTTCGTATCAATAGGCATAGCGGCGGGCTTGCAGTTAAGCATGCCAGCATGATCCAGGAGCTCATGAGCGTACTTCCACTGATGAAGAAAGAAGCCATCCGGACATCGCACCACCTCAAGACCGAGGAAGTAGTGCAAAGGACCCAAGTCCTTGATGGCGAACTCAGCGTGAAGACGATCAGTGAGCTGGCTGAGGAGGCCAGCTGTACATGCCGTCAGGATGATGTCGTCGACATAGAGCAGCAAGTAGGCCGTGTCAGAGCCCTGATGATAGACGAAGAGCGACGCGTCCGAGCGGGTGGAACGGAACCCAAGCTGGTGTAGAAACGCCGTGATGCGCTGGTACCAAGCGCGCGGAGCCTGCTTGAGTCCGTACAAGGACCGCGAAAGCAGGCACACGTGGTCGGGAAGCGTCGGGTCAATAAACCCGGTGGGCTGCTGGCAGAAGACCTGCTCCTCGAGGTGACCGTGGAGAAAGGCGTTGGAGATGTCCATCTGGTGCACTGGCCAAGCACGAGAGACCGCAAGGTGGAGAACCGTGTGTATCGTGCCGGGCTTGACAACCGGAGCGAAGGTGTCGGTGAAGTCGATGCCAGCACGCTGTCGGAAGCCACGAACGACCCAGCACGCTTTGTAGCGATCAAGGGTACCATCAGGACGGAGCTTGTGTTTAAAGACCCACTTCCCGGTAATCACGTTGGCATGTCGGGGACGGGGAACAAGCTGCCACGTCCGGTTGCGCAACAGGACGTCAAACTCCTCCTGCATCACAGACATCCAGAGCGGGTCACGAAGAGCGGCTCGAACGGAGGACGACAACGGCGACGACTTAGAGGTGGACGCCACATGGACGTAGTCATCCGAGGTGTAGCACAAGCTCGGGCGAAAAACGGCCGTACGGGCGCGGGTGACTGGACCAGCCACAGGCGCCGAGGGGGCCGCGAGGGCCGCGGGCGCCAACGTCGGGGGTACCATGGGCGCCGGTGCCACGGCTGGAGGAGGTGCCGCATGCGGGGGGCGCACCTCAAAGCTAGGGGGCGGGCCAAGAGAGGCGCGCGAGCGCCCTGGGAGAGGCGTCGAGGAGCCCGCATCACCGGTGGCGGGAGGAACAGCCGGGGGTACCTGGTGAAACAGAAACACATGCTCATCAAAGTAAACGCGCCGGGAAGTGAACACACGGTGGGAGACGGGATCGTAGCACCGATATCCCTTGGAGTTGGAGGGGTAGCCGATGAAAATGCAAGCGACAGAACAAGGTGCGAGTTTGTGAGAAGCGGAGTCGACAGTGCTAGGATAGCAAAGGCACCCGAAAATACGCAAGCCATCATAAGAAGGGGGCGCGCCGAAGAGAAGATGGTGAGGTGCATAGTTCCACCGTGGGCGGCAAGGGCGAAGGTTAAGGAGAAGAGAAGCAGTGGCGAGTGCGTCCGGCCAGAAATGAGGCGGCACATTAGCATGGAACAGGAGCGTGCGAACACAGTCGTTCAGAGTGCGAAGGGCGTGTTCAGCTCGACCGTTCTGCTGGGAAGTACACGGGCATGTGAGGCGAAAAACTGTGCCGTGGTGCGACAGAAAAGTGCTGAAAGCAAGGTTGTCGAACTCTTTTCCACTGTCAGTCTGAAGAGCAAGGATGGGACGCCCAAACTGTGTGCTGACATAGGAGTAAAAAAGCCGTCAAAGTGGGGAGTGCATCCGACTTTCTGCGCAAAGGAAAAGTCCACACATAATGAGAATAATCATCAAGGATAACCAGATAATATAAATAGCCCGATTTACTAAGAACCGGAGAGGTCCACACATCGCTATGAATCAACTGAAAAGGAAAAGAAGCTATGGTGGTGGAGTCATTAAACGGGAGACGAACATGTTTGCCGACACGACAGGCATGACAGGTGTGATCCTCTATCTTATGACAACTGAAACTGAAACTCCTAAGAATATGACGAAGTGTGACGGGATTGGGATGACCTAAACGAGCATGCCAGAGATCGACGCCGGCGGAGAGAGCAACCGGTGCGGTGGTGGAGGTGGACGGCGAATGCACCGGATAGAGCTCGTCGAGGCTGTCACATCGGTGAAGTACCATCCTGGTTCAAGCGTCCTTGACACAAAATCCAAGCTCGTCAAATTCAACAGTAACAGGATTTTCACGAGTTAAACAACGAACGAAAACAAGGTTCTTAATAAGATGAGGTGACACAAGTATGTTAGACAAAGTAATAGGCATGGAAGTAGAAGGAAACAAAGTGTGCCTGACATGTGTGATAAGGAGTGTGGAACCGTCGCCAACAATGATGCAGCAGTCGGTGGTGATGGGAGTGAAGGAGGCAAGATTATCCGGATGAGCAAATATGTGAGCCGTAGCCCCGGTGTCCATGTACCAATCATCACCTCCGGTGTAGTTGTTCGGTGTAGGAGCGGCATGCAGCCCGGTGAGGAGCACCGGGTCCCAGGGCGCCGGCGACAGGGCCGGCGAGGGGGACGGAGACGCCATGCGGAGGCCGTAGCCGCCGCTCAGGTACGGCGGTGGGTACTCTCCATACAGCTGCGGAGCCGCGAAGTACGCATGATGTGCATGAGGGGCAGGAGCCTGCTGGCCTGCTGACGACCCCCACCAGTACCCGGAAGACTCGTACGCAGGCGGAGCCCCATACGCAGGCGGAGCCATACGTCGATGCGGGCGGAGCCCCTATGCCCCGTATGTAGGATACCCGTACGTGGGAACGGGCACGTCGTAGGTGGCAGCCGCCTCGTACGGCGGCTGGGCCGCGCCGTAGGGCACCGGCATCGGGACGGCAGAGATGGCGATGGACGGGCTGGCGGATGCCATCGCTAGTCTGACCGCGACGGTCGGCGCGGTTGGGCGGCAGCAGACGCCGAGTATTTCCGGCGACGAACGACGATGACGAACGAAGCAAAACGCTGGATTCCGATCGACCCCTCAGTGCAAAGCCAGCTTCAACTAGCTAATCGATTTGGACGTGTACTAGTACTAGTACATGGGTACTAGTACTTCCGGCTGCAACAATCACGGGATATACGCACGTAGTCAACGAGCCAATCGATCGTTGCCTTGATCGATTCCAGCACCAATAGATACGCACGACCATTTGACAGTTTGATGGCCGCAGGCGAGCGGATCAGGTGAGGCAGCCATTGGGCGGGTAGCATGCAAGACTGCCGAGCGGATTAGGCGAGGCTGGCGGCGCTGGGTAGCACGCGCGGCTGAGGAGTTGGGCGGGGTGTGCGGCGCAGCTGGGTAGCGTGCGGCTGAGAGGAGCGCGGCCGGCACGGAAGACGTGCGGGCGGCGGCGGCGAGGCGGCTGCGCAGGGGAGGTGCGCGGCGGCAGCGGCGGCAGCGAAAGGCTAGGGTTAAAACTTAAAAACTGATACCATGTATGTTGTTGGAATTGCACGACGTATAGCTTATGTGCAACCTAAAAACTGATATCATGTATATTGTTGGAATTGCACGACGTATTGCTCATGTGCAAAGGCACGTATATATGATGTATAAAAGATGGGCCACGACCTCAATTATATAAGGAACTAGGAGGTGGGTTCAATACACAGATATGCATAACACATTTACTCAACAGTACCATCACCAGACCACGACCTATCGATGCATGACGTTCTCATGGTACGTCCTCTCTCATCAACATCAATCTCTAATTTTTAATGTCTAACTTGAATGATCACTGATTATTGGACACGAAAATTAGATTGGAATCAATTAGTTAGTACAGTTTACCAAGAACATGAATATGTCATGTCAAACATGGACAATTTGAGAGTATTCTTTTCACATCAGGGAAACATGATTTTAGTTTAGGCCTTCTTCAGTCTAAATGTTTTATGGCTGGGCCGATGCTCATTAGTCTATAAGAGCCCAAGTGTAGAACCGCGCCCCCCCCCCCCCCCCCCCCCCCGCCCCAGCCCCACACACCACCATTACAAAATTCCTAAGATCTAGTTTTCCCCTACGAATTTTGTGCGATGATTTTTGGATCTTAGTTATCTCCAAGTGGTGGCGGAGAGAAGCTCTGGTAGGTACGTTTAATTTCATGTTTGTCCATATCTCACAAGTATTCTGCACCCCATTTAAGACTTGGTTCATCTGCTGATAAGGCCATCCACCGCGTGCCAAATACCAAATTGGCTATGTAAATTATACTTGGCATCGGTGTCAAATCTACGATTTTCCGTAAACTTATATGGTGGAAAATCGTCTTGACAAGTAGGACCTGGTGCACATTGAATATACGTATAAAAAACAACTTCTTGAGGGCGGTCATTATCTCATGCACCTGTCGAAACATGTTTTCGCCCCACTTTATAGATTTAGCAATCATCAAACCCATACACCCATCCCCGCATCGCTCTCACACGGAGTGACACGGGCGGAACCCTAGTCACAAGAGACCAACCGCCACCATAGGGCAACAGCGGGAAAAGCCCACGCCGCGGCGACGCCAGCTAGGTCGCAGGGCCACGAGATGTGGGCTTGGTTGCATTGTGGCTCGAGCTGGTACTAGCGGCGCGGTGAAGCTGTCATGTGTGGCGGCATTGAGTCTCGTGCGGAGTCACACAGTGTGTTGTGCATGGCATGGTGGTGCAGAGGTGTGGCGTAGTCCCGGAGGCGTGGCGGAGTTGTTGTGTGGGCGTCTGCGGGGGTGGTGGGAGGCTGAGTCAAGGTATCCACGACGAGTGTTGGTCGGGGCCACGCGAACGGGCGCCAGAGCTTTGAGTCCAATGAGCTTGCGCTCTAGCAGCCTACCCCCGTGGTGCCTCAGGCCAGATCTGACCGGTGGGTGGTACAGGTTACCTGGCGACGTCCTCGGTGTTTTCTGACATTGAGAGGCACAATGTCGGCGCTGGTGTGTGCATGACAAGTGGGGTGGTGGTGAAGATAGGGGTGTGGTAGACCAGGTGGACTGGCCTGTTTTGGTTTGGGTGGGTGAAGCTGCCAACGAAAGTCATTATTTAACCGTGGCCGGAGTCGTCGACAATGACGCTTGCACGTGACATTCCCTTGTTGGAGGTGTCGGCATAGCAGTTCTCACCTTCCCTCTTGACATGCTATAGAGGAAACCCTAGATTTTGTTCTCCTAGATTGGGCTATGACGATGCTATTAGGTTTGCTTAGCGCCGCATTTTGCTGTTAGGGGCATCATCGTGGAGATGGATTTGGCTGGAGAAAAACATGGCTCGAGATTGGATGTTTGCGGTTGGTGTGGCAACATCCATGGTGCGAGCGAGGTATGGGTCATGGAAAGATTGTGGTAGCTGATGCTTCGACGTGTCTGTGGCGTCGTGGCGGTCTATTTGTTGGCGAGAAGTCGATCCTATGGCAGCAAGCCCCGTGTGGTTATGATGGCCAGCGGCAAGTGGTGGTCCGGCTCATCGATCCTTCACACAAAGCTAACATTTGCATATTTCTCTATGAAAGCTTGGCTTCGTGCTTGAAGCTTCCTTGCCACTGGTGTGTGTGGCAGAACTTTTGGCATGGCTGACATGGTTTCATGTGCTCGTCGTGGCAAGCCTCGCCTTCTGTTGGATTCATTGAAGTCAGAGTCACTTGCTTAGGTTGAAGTGATGGTGATGACAAATGATGGTTTGCAGACAAGCTCAATGGTATTTATTTCTTCCATGGCGTGTGTGAGTCTGTGGGCTTGTTGTAGCACTTTTACTCCTGGTTTTCCCTAATAACCGGGCGACTCTTGTTTTTAATTAATGACACGAGGCAAAGTTTTGCCTCCGTTTCAAAACTACAAATAGAAAAATCACTTTGCTTCTTTTTTATTAGGTATATGGCGCCCCAAGAAAGAGCTTAGTGAGGTGCATCGAGATGTAGTATTTTATTGCTGGGTGGAATATCTTTTTTATGGATTTTTATTTTGCTTTATTCAATTGTTAAGCATTGGTAGAATCAGAGTTTAACACAACCAAAATACAATCCGAAGCAACATGTAACCATGTCCTACAACTTTTATTCAAGCAACCACCTAGCTAGACAGTGCAATGCCTTATTAGCAGTACGTCTATCCCATCAAACCTTAAAAAGATTCGATGCCCGCAGTATCGTCTTGATCTCCTCGACAAGTAGCCGTTGCGTAGAACGATCCATCTCCGCGGCTAGGCTGTCATTGCCTTTTGACAATCAGTCTCCAGAATAAGTTGTTGGTTGTTGCACACCCACCTCAGTAGACAGCTGGACTGCCCGTCTACACTCAACTAGGCCAAATCAGGAGCACCAGCCACAGGGGAAAGGTTGCGAGCCCCTGCGAGGAACCTGACATGGTGATCGCGCATGACCATCCCGCATCCTGAAGAAAGAGCATAATGGGGTGCGTCCAGATGGACTATTTTATTGCTAGGTGAAATTTTATTGGGGTAGTTGCTAGTTTCCAAAAAAAAAATAGATTTGGCAACGGCCTCTCACGACGATCCAGCACCAGCGTCGGGGCCAAAGCCAAATTTCACAATGGGCAACGTTATTGGCACACATTGTTGGTGCTCTAAGACACTAAGTGCAAATGTCATCTATGAAAATGTGTGGAAGTTCGTTTGATGTATGTTCGGAACTTATGTGTGTTTGTATAGAATAAAACACAAGATCCCTGATCATGCTATGTCGACGCGCGGCTGTGCCGTGTCCTTGTTGGAGGTAGTGGATCGAAGCTTGACTTTGGGGATGAAAATCCTAAGGTCAACCTTGGGTTAGACTCGTCATAATCAGCGCACGTGGACAGGGCCGGCCCATAGCTATACTGGGCCCAGGGGCAAGTCAAGAATAAGGGGCCCTTCTTCACACACAAAGGCTCAAAAAGATTGTAGTACTTCATGTACATAACATAGATTAATGATCTTTGGACTCTAAAACTAGCAGTACAACTATTGACCGACTAAGAGCACTGTATGATAATAGTAATGAAAGAATTAATATAGCACCCACAAAAGATCGATTTCCTAACTGTTACAATGGGGCATCATTTTTTCCCCAGAAAAAAAATAACCTTGCTACTTTTTTTAAAGTATTGTGTTACCATGAGATATATAAAGCTAATGCATAACCTGACATTTGTTTCTGAATTCTCTCCATTCTGCCATGTTCTTCAATAAAAAAAGTATAACTCATCTCTTCCAAACTATCCTACATAAGGTATAGTAAAGCAAGCTGACTATTTCATGTTTATACAATACCATGACGATCAGTTCTTAACATGATACTAGCAGAAAAGTACTTTCTTGAAGACATGTAACTAAACAAGATGCATTAAAATATTTAATACAGATAACAAAAGCACGTGGAAACGGATTGATGTGGATGTACTACGTAGCTAGCTTGATCGGCAGGCCACAACAGTCAACAAGAACAAGAAGATGATACCATGAAGTGAATAAAACTGCTCCCTTATCCTAAGGTCATGAGAAAGAGCAAAAGAAGATCCATGTGGATGTGGTCGATGTGCTATGTGGAATCTTTGAATTGAGGAACGAGATTACAGGAAATAAGAACACGTACCATCTCGGTCTCTCCAACATCTAGTTGATGGGGAGTGAGCAGAACATTGAGAAGGAAGGAGAATCGACTGGGGAAAGGATTCACGCCTTATGTATCCATCAATAGCTAGATGAGACCTTGGAATCGAAGAGGAGTTTGAGGGGCGGCGCTGTACTAGGAGTTCGCGATTTGAGGAAGCAGAGGAGCCCAAGAGTAAATAGAGGAGAACGATGGTCCTGGGTGCAGTGCAAACAGCGGACTCTGATTAGCCATCGATTCCTTCGTGGGGCTGGCGAGTTGGGCCTTTTTCTCCCGCTGTTTATTAATTAGGTCTTTTTCTCCCGCTGTTTATCAATTACTGAAGGAACATTACCTGGGATGGGCCCCTGCCTGCTCGGGGCCCAGGGCGGGTGCCCCGTTTGCCCGGGCTATGGGCCGGGCCTGCACGTGGAGCGATTCCTTCTTGAAGGCGTAGCCTAGCAGTTGTGTACTTTTTTAGTTTATTTTTTTCATAGGGTTAGTAGTTGTCTGGTGGAGTTGCTTTTGTGAGGCATGCGGCCTCGGGTTTTTTTTTCAAGTGATGTTATTCAGCTGTTGGTTTTTGAACAATAAATAATACTCCCTCCGTCCGGAAATACTTGTCGGGGAAATAGATGTATCTAGACATATTTTAATTCTAGATACATCCAATTTTATTCATTGGTACGACAAGTATTTCCGGACAGAGGGAGTACTATATGGTTGTGTGCATCGCTTGATGCAGAGGCCTAGGGTTATCCTTATTTTCGGAAGAAAAAATGAATAAGAGATTTGATTTATATGTATGGTTGGTTGGATCTAGACTTGATTCTCAAGGTATCCATATAAGGGGGAGAATAATATTTATCCTAACCAAACCCGATTATAACCACCACCACAAAACTATACACACACAACACAGATATTGCAACATCCCCTCTCAACCACAACTTATTTACATGATATCTGAGATGTCTAATGATCCTTTATAATAATGTTCAATACACAGTTGTAGGAGTATGCAAAAATTTACAAAATTTATTGACTTAGAAGGGTATATGAGGTAGCTAGTCAATGTTAAGTATTGCAATGTACCAACTATACGTATGCACCTTTTTGGACAAGGGGCGCTTTGATACTTAGAAGGTTCAAGGATTACACCCGGCCTCTTCATAACTAAGTTGCACACAGCCAAAGAAGGCCCTCTCACCAAAACCAAAAAAATAAAAAGAGGTGAAATACCAAAAAACATGTAGATTTTGTATAATGCCTAAACCGAAGGGGGCCAATCCTAAGATCATGATATCACCCATGTTGGGTAAAACTATCCCTCGTTATAGCCTCCCATCATGTACACATCTCCATAAGCAGGTCTCGATTCTCCACACGTCGTAGAGAGGACCATAAACAAAGAGTCTCGGTACATCTGTAGATAACAACATGCATAAGAGAACTACTTTTATCATTAAAAACCCTATCATTTCTACATAGCCAAAGCGAACAAATGACGACAAGCGCTCCCATCCTGAGAAGAGTTCTAAACCTATGATCAATGACATGTAACCAGTTGTCAAATATATTAGCAACACTACAAGGAGGATACAAGCCAGAAGCTATTTTGATGACTGGCCATGCAGAACGAGCCAATTTACATTGAAATAACAAATGTTTTACTGTCTCATCATGCTGATAAAAGAGACATTGTGTACTTCCATGCCAATTACTCTAAGGTTTTCTTTAATAAGAATGACTCCACGACGAAGATACCGATACATCTTCAATGTATCGGTAACTTTTTATTGTTCCATACTATTATAATATCAGACTTGGATGTTTTATATACATTTTCAAGCAACAATATATTATTTTTTGGGATTAACGTATTAACTTAGTGCCCAGTGCCAGTTGCTGTTTTTTGGCTTGTTTTTGGTTTTACAAAATATCAGTACCAAACGAAGTCCAAATGCCACAACACTTTTTGGAGATTTTTTAGGCAATAAGAGACCCTGGAAGCTTCGGGAGGGGACGAGAAGACGGAGCAGTGGCCCATGAGGCACCAGGGCGCGCCCTGGTGGCTTGTGGGGCCCACATGACCCTCTTTTACCTAACTCCGCCTCTAAATTCTCTTAAATCATGAAACCAACAGGGGAGTCCATGAAATACTTTTTCTGGCGCTGCAAGTTCCCAAACCAAGAGATCCCATCTGGAAGCCTTTTTCGGCACTCTGCCGGAGGAGGATTCGATCATGGAGGGGCTCTACATCATCCTTGCTGCCCTTCCGATGATGTGTGAGTAGTTTACCACAGACCTACGGGTCCATAGTTAGTATCTAGATGACTTCTTCTCTCTATTTGATCTTCTATACAATGTTCTCCTTGATGTTCTTGGAATTCTATCCAATGTAATGACTTTTCTCGGTGTGTTTGTTGGAATCCGATAAATTGTGAGTTTATGATCAGATCTATCCATGAATATTATTTGAATTTTCTCCGAACTCTTTTATGCATGATTACTATAGCTTCATATTTCTCTCCTATCTATTGATTTAGTTTGGTAAACTAGATTGATTTATCTTGCAATGGGAGAGGTGCTTTGTAATGGGTTCTATTTTACGGTGCTCAATCCCAGTGACAGAAGGGGACATGGCACATATGTATCATTGCTATTAAGGGTAAAAAGATGGGGTTTATTCATACTTGAGTTTATCTTGTCTACACCATGTCATCTTGCTTAAGGCGTTACTCCATTTTTCCTTGAATTTAATACACTAGATGCATGTTGGATAGTGGTCGATATGTGGAGTAATATTAGTAGATGCTGAATCATTTTGGTTTACTTGTCTCAGACATGATGCCTATATATGATCTTGCCTTGGATATCGTCATAACTTTACTTTTCTATCAATTGCCCAACAGTAATTTGCTTACCAACCGTACGCTATTTTCTTGAGATAAGCCTCTGTGAGAACTATAGCCCCCAGGTCTATCTTTTATCATATATTTAAACCAAAAATATATTGCTGTGTTTTTCTTTTATTTATTTTATTTTGTATTTTTGTCCAATATATCTATCAAATACATACAATTTAATCTTTCTCTCAACCTCGAGAGATTGATAACCCCTTTGCGTGTTGGGTTGCAAGGACTTGTCATTTGTGTGCAAGTGCTGCTAACGAGGTTCTCCTACTAGATTGATAACATTGGTTCTTAACTGAGGGAAATACGTACATATCTCTACTGTCCTGTGAGTTTTCCATTACCATGTAGGTTTCAATAAAATACATTGAACCCATGTGATGATTGCACTATAGACAATCGTTGTAGCATCAAGTTCCACGATTGGAGTCTTGGTCCAATTAAATCTCTTCTGAACGTCACATTTGGCGGAAATGATTCCAAAACTGTGGCGATAATATCTCCCTTGTGACGCACAATGTTGTATAGAGTTGGATATTGTTCCTAGAGTGTAGCATTGTCTAGTCACTTATCCTCGCTACTAGGAAATACCTTATATGTAGATGCTTAGCAGTAGCGGTGGGTAAGTTCCCCACGCTGTTGTTAAGTAGAAGTAGCGAGGGTCAAAATCCCGCGCTACTGGTACAGGATAGTAGTAGCGCGGGTGTGCCCATCCCTCGCTGCTGCTAAGTTGGCCCCACGGTACCCCTGGGTCGAGCCATAGTTGCAGGGCTGGGTATAAGCCCCATGCTAGAACTAACCTAGTAGTTGTAGCGAGGGTCTTGTGGCCCTAGCGTGAAAGAGGAATCAGAACCGACACCTCAAGAACTACCACATAATCCCGCTCTTACTCATTGTGTTCGCTCTTCTCTTGTATATCATAGTTTAGATAGATAATGAAACATGTGTATGTGATGATCATGTAGTTGCATGTATTTGAGACATGTGATAACTTGTATCGCTATTTCGAGATGATGATGAGACATCATTTGTGTTGGATCATGATGATGATGATGATATGATGAGACTATGTTGTACCACTTTGATGATGATGATGATGACCACGATGAGACATTCTTGTCTCATATAGTTTCAATGTATGTGTATGTTGCTATTGTATAAAACCTGTACAATTATAGTGTAAAAACATAGAAGAAAAAATACAGAAAATCTTAGTAGTAGCGTGGGGTAATGGAGTAGCAGTAGCACGGGTTCCATAGCCACGCTGCAACTAGTTAGCAGTAGCGCTAGGTGGACCCGCGCTACTGATACGTATGGGTAGCAATAGCGTGGGGTAAGTACCCCGCTACTGCTAAAAGTTAGTTGTAGCGCCTAGCAGTAGCGTGGGCCCCATGCTACTGGTAGGTGTATACCCACGCTACACTAGGGATTTCCCTCGTACTGGCTCCCAAAATCTAATTTTCGAGCCGTTCTTAATCGAGAAGGATCTATAGCGAAAAATATATTTCTTTATAGCCATTAGACCCACCCAAAAGTGAGAATCCCCAGGATTCCGGTATACTTGGGTCATCGCCTTGGACCTCACATATTTTCTCCTTAGGAGGGTTTGCCATACACCATATTCCGTCGGTAATTTAAGCAACCATTTACCGAGGAGGGCCCTATTCTTAACCTCAAGGTCATGAATGCCCAACCCACCTTGGTCTTTGGGACGACAAACCACACTCCACTTAGCCAGTCGATATTTCTTTCTCCCGCTATCTCTTTGCCAAAAGAATCTTGATCAGAATCAATTCAATCTATGTAAAACTCCTTTTGGCAAGTGGAAGAAAGAAATAATATATAGTACTGTATTAGTTAGTACTGAATTTATGTGCCAATCCTCCACTCAGAGATAACAGCTTAACTTTCCAATTGCTTAGTCTTTTTTGTAGTCTCTCCTCTACGTGTTTTCATTCAGCATTTGTGAGTCTCCGGTAATGTATCGGTATCCCAAAATATGCTATCAGAAGCTGGCCCAACCCGCATCCGACCAGGTTAGCATACATGCGGGCCTCGTCTTGAGCCTCGCCAAAGCAAATTATTCACTTCTCCGAAAACTGATCTTAAGGCCTGAGAGTTGCTCGAATGCTTCAGATTTCTTGCTTTCTCAAGGTCAAGATCCATGAAGAGAACCATATCATCGGCATATTGAAGGATAGAGAGACCACTATCAACTAGATGATTCACTATCCCATCAATTTGGCCATCAACCTTGAAACACTTAATCATGACCGCTAACATATCCGCCGCTATATTGAATAGCGTGGGTAATAATGAGTCACCTTGTGGCAATCCTTTCTTCGTTTGAAAATAGTGGCCAACGTCATCATTGAATTTAATGGCCATACTACCTCCAAAAATGAAACTATGGGTCATAGTGTGCCACTCTGCATATACTTATGTACCTAGCGGAATCTTCTCCAACGAATAGCCCACACTCTGTCAAGGCCAATTTTTCTTATGTTGATAGAGGGGTAGCTACTAGATTACAAACCTTCAGGCCAATCTTATCAAGGGGAAGTGGTTTCCACTCTATTCCCGTGCCACACGTGGTACACTTTCGCCCGAATTGGCCCGCATATGTGCGATACGAGGGGGTTATGTCGGAGTCACCAACTTCCCTAAACATGCCCCCCCCCCCCCCCCCCCCCCCACCGTTTTCCCCAAAAGGAGATGTGTTCCTATCAAAGGAGGAGTCCATAACTTATAGGACAAGATGATCAAGACAAAATCTCATTGTCATACAAATCTATGTATGATCGACTTCCACATAAACCAAGGTGACGTCCCACTTTCATACAAATCTATGTTCGACTTGCATACTGTTGTTGCATGCAACTTGTGAGTTTATGATGAGAGTCAAGAAGTAGTACGTCGGCGTTTGCAACCTGTTGATATGTCTATTCAAGAAGACAAGAAGGCGATCAGACTGACAAAGTAACATGTATTACGTTGATGATGCATGTAGCACACCAAGGAACCAACATAAACTGAATAGAATTACAGATACAACGCTCATTAAGCAACATGAACATGAGCGAAAAGCCGGTGTTTTTCTTCCGGGTGGTGCTAACTATAGAAGTCTTAAGCCACAAGTTCGGCTGAAGCTTGTATGTATGTTAGCCAGCACATGAACTAGAGATGATCATGGGTGAGCAGGGATCCCCGGAATCACCACCAGCGGGCCGTTAATGGTACTGGTACCGGTAGTGGTTCCCACAACCGGCAAGTCTGGCAGCCCCAAAATCTTCGACTCGCCGACGCCAGCACCGGCACCGCGTATCGCTGCAAGTGCGCGGTCCTTCTCATTCAGCTCCCTCCCGTCGCAGTGCGCGAGCACCACCAGTAGCAGTAGCGCGACAGCGAGGCACTTTGCCATTGCTAGCTCGGAGTCTCTGATAATACTACTGAGGAGAGTCTAGCTTGTGTGGCTGTGTATGAGTGATAGTATGTTGTGTGGCTTAGGCTTAGCTTCGTGTACATTGCTTCTTATAGGCGAGCTGCACGGGTGGCGGTGCGATAGCCAGAGGCAAACACGGCTGCATGTGCTCATTGCTTGATTGGAATGGGGCGGATGGATTCTTACTGTCCGTGAATCCGTGCCGACTTATCGCAGTCGAGAAGGCCAACTAGCGAGTCGAGGTGCAGCTGTCCAACTAGAGCTTATTGGTTTGGCTTTCTCCAGTATACTTTTCCCGACCGGAGACTATGGATCTGTGCCTGATCTTCGGGTGATGGGGCTGACTGTAGGATCTTTGTGATCTGCAAGTGGTTGCTGGAGGTAAGCTCCGATGGGTACGTTTCATTCCATATTTGGCCATATCTGACAGGCACTCGGATGTGCAATTTATGTTCTCACATCTCTCGTCTCTTCTCGTATACTCCCTCCGTAGCTTCAAAAACATTCTTATATTATGAGACGGAGGAAGTATATACTTAAAAAAATAGGTAAGGTTATGTTTTGCTTCTTTTTTCTGTTCACTTTGTCTCCATCCTACATCCCCTATTTTCAGTTTTGCCTTTTTTCCAACCAGTATTCGTTGAAAACCGCCTCAACTATCACGTTTTATTGGCTTACAAAATAATATCATATCTGGTAAACTAATAAGTATTGATCCAAGTGGCAATTAAAGTTCATTTTTGGTACGTAATCACATTAACAATAACATGGCAGGTAAATCACGGTGATTGTGTACAAAATATGTGTGCACTAATTGTAATGGAGCAATTACCTAGTGGAACATAGAAAACCTGTTAGGCTACCCGCCATTCTGGGTCTCCCGCTTGCGCCATGCTCGTTGGGCCGCTCGATCCATTTCCTTAGCTGCGTTTTGGCTGCTCGCAGCAGGCCTGCCGTCGGGTTTTTTTTTACCTTCGTCACTGCTTCAAGAGTCCATGGCAGGTGGACCTCGTTACATTTTGCATCAAAAAAACAAGGTGATTTTCGGCTCGTTTCGGTGGGATTGGACGATGAAGACAGACGGAGGAGGAAAAGATCTCCTCACTCTCCCACGTCTCTTCCCATCCCCCCTCTTCCCCATGCCACCGTCACCACTTTCCCCTCCCTCGCCTCGTCTCCTCCACCTCCGCCTGCACCACCTCCTCCTCCCCTGCCTCCACACCCAGCTAGCACGGCCCGACCACGAGGAGGCCCTTGGTAGCCCAGGCAACCGCCGCTCGCCTCTTCCTCTCCTCTAACTTGGTCGCCTCTTTCTCTCCTCTTATTCTCAGATCGGGGGAAGGTCGTCGCCATGGAAGGCAGGATGGGTGAAGGAGTAAGGGAGGCTGCCGATGAGGGGAGGAGCAGTGAGGCCGGAGGTCGTCGCAGATGGCCTCCACCAACGTGTCAGGACCCCGATCCTAAGTCACACCGATCTAGCATGTAACACATCATATCACTTTGCGGCCTCACGCACGGTATTCCCACGGGTGCCACCTTACCTGGCCCGGGACCGTTTGCGCCTTTTGGCTCACGTATATGATTGTGCCGCTAGCATCCATATGACCAAGAACCCGAGCTGACATGGCTAGTCGTGAACCCAAAGTGGCACTAACTTACAGGGACAGGCATACATGACCCAACAACGAACGTGTCGGTCATCAGCGAGTGAATCCAGGCTGTAGCACTGGGCTAGCAGGACTCCGGTGAACCGGGCTGTAGCGGGCTAACAGGACTCCGGAATTCATCGCGTGACATTTCCCCGAGGGGACAGACACAGGAACGAAGAAGGACACATGCCGGCCAGCCTAAGTGTTCCGGAGCAGTAGCAAGCTACCATGGCTCAGTGGAAACACTAGGAGACATTTCCCAGTAAGAGAGACTACTAAGGATAAACAACTAGATAGTCAGATCCCACACATACCAAGCATTTCAATAACATACACACAATATGCTCGATATGTGCAAATACAACATGGCATCACAACAGGACTCTACAACTCAAGTATTTTATTTAATAGGCTCCGAGGAGCGAGATATTACAAACATGGGTCTCATGACCCAGCACTCAGAGCATACAAGTCAAAGCACACACGGAAGCTTAAAATATCTGAGTACAGACATCTACAAATGAAAAAGGCTGAGAAGCCTGACTATATACCAGATCCTGCCGAGGGCACAAGATCGTAGCTGAGGTAACAAGCTAAACGTCGAAGTCCATGCGGTACTACTAGCGAGACTGAAGTCTCTCTGCAAAAACATAAATTAAGCAACGTGAGTACAAATGTACCCAGCAAGACTTACATCAGATCTAACTACATATGCATCATTATCAACAAGGGGATGGTGGGGTTTAACTGCAGCAAGCCAGCTTTGACACGGTGGCTATCCTGAACTACGACTGCAAGCGACTCTTGAGGTGGCGCACACGAGTCCACATATTCACCAACCAATACACCACTATGGATCCGCTCCTGTCTCCCTACGAGAACGCCATCCATAGCACTCACACTTACCTTGCGCATTTTAGAGTATCCACTTTCACTTGTCTATGAACTATACAGGCAACCCAAAAGTCCTTTTCCGCGGACACGGCTATTCGAATAGATGATGTTAACCCTGCAGGGGTGTACTTCTTCACACACGCTCTCACCACTTACCGCCGTTTACATGACATGTACTCGGCAACCTTCAAACGGAAGCCCAACGAGGGTGTCGGCCACGGCCTACCTAAACACTCAAGTCTCTAGTCCAGGCTTATCGCCTATTCGGGTTCCATCCGTGAGGAGATCCGGCCGGGGTTTCGCTCACAGCCCCAAACGATGTGAACAGGGTTCCGAGACACCAAACGGGCGCCCGGTATACCCGGCCACGTGCCTACCGCATCACAGCCTACCCCTCCGGTCAGCGCTGCCCACGGCCTCCAGCATACTACAAACACCAGAAACTACTTGCAACTCCTGGACAGAGGACAAGGGTGATTAAGAAGCCGAGAGGGTCCATTGGTTTCGGGCCCAATGCGTGGTAGTATCTGTTTCATGGATCACAAACACAGAACTCAGTTCCTGAGGACGGCTGCAATGAGACAACCCACCATGTACTCCTACATGGCCTCTCACCGCTACCTTTACCAAATCGTGTTCACACACTTAGTTCACACACAGTAGGACATGTTCATACACCTCTGATTCATCCCCGATGAATCAGACCTGACTCAACTCTAAGCAGTAGCAGGCATGACAAACAAAACATGAATGAGTAGGCACATCAGGGCTCAAACAACTCCTACTCATTCTAGTGGGTTACATCTATTTACTGTGGCAATGACAGGTCATGCAGAGGATAAAGGGGTTCAGCTACCGCAGCAAGTAACAGATGAATCGTTGTTGTCCTAATGCAGTAAAAGAGAGCGGGAGCGAGAGAGTGGGATTTTATCGGAATGAACAAGGGGGTTTTGCTTGCCTGGCACTTCTGAAGATAGTATAGTTCTTCATCGGTGTCATCGATCACATCGTCGGTACACGTCTACTGAGAGGAGACAAACACCGGCAACAGAGAAAGAACACAATCAATGCAATGCAACAATATGATGTATGATCATGACATGACAATATGCTGTGGTTTGAGCTAATGCAACTAGCAGCAAGTTAAATGAAGTTGGTTTGAACCCTAGGTTCAAATTCAAACTCCACATGAGGCATTTTAAATGCCATTTATTCAAATTGTTGTACATAGCAGATTTAAGTTGTTTAACATGCATGAAAATGATACAGATGGATAGATTGGATTTTTCTGATCATTTTTTCATATATAAATTATTTGATTTGGAGCTACGGTTGATTTTATATGATTTTTAGAAGTTTAGGACATTTTCTAGAATTTCCTGAATTAAAATAAATCCAGAAAATACATGTTGCGTCAGCATGACATCACCCTGATGTCAGCAGGTCAAAGGCGCCAGCCCAGGTCAAACCTGACGGCTGGGACCCACATGTCAGTGTAACAACTAACTAACAGGGTTAGTTAGTGTTAAGTTAGCACTAACCTAGGTTAGTTAGGGCCTGGGCCCACTGGTTAGTGTCTAAACTAACTGTCAGGGTTAATTAGCACTAATCTAAATCTAACTAAAAGTTAACAGAGATGGGCCCGCACGTTAGTGACCCTGGGGGGGTCAAACTGGGGTCAAACCGAGTCAAACGAGGTCAAACCTGCCGGCGACTCGACGCCGGCGAGGCCCGAGACGGCGGCGCGGCTCGGAAATCGCCCACGGGCGTCCAAATGGGCGGCGGAGAGGCTCTACGGGTGCAGCACGACGAGGCGCGTCTAACGGGGCAAGCGGGAGCAGCTGGGGTGGACCGAGCTCGTCGGAAGCGAGCTCATGGCGGCGGCCGGAGTTCGGCCAACGGCAGGTTAGGCGATGCAGGGCACTAGGGAAGGCGCTGGTGTGTGCTACGTGCCCCTGGGAGTGCCCTGAGCACGGTGACGTGCTCCGTTGCGGCTCTAGGTGACGGTGGCCACGGCGGCGACATGTCCGGCGGCGAAGAGCTCTCGGCTCCAACGGCATCGGTGTTAGAGGAAGAAAACGAGCCAGGGGAGAGGGGGAAACGACACAGGAGCTCACAGCGGGTGCAGCGGTGGCCTCGGCGAGCTCGGGGAGGCACCGGAGCGAGCGGAGCATCGAGGGGGATCTCCGGCGGCCGGCGATGGAAACGAAGACGGTGGCATCGATTCAGGTGTCCCGCGGGTGCGTGGCTCGGTGAAGGGGTCGAGGACGAAGTGGCGGAGCTTCTGGGCGCAGTGGCGGGGCGAGGGGTGGCCGGTGGTCATGGGGGTGCTCGTCGGCGTTCTCGGGCGGTCACGGCGATCGCGGGAGAGAGAGACAGAGGAGGAGATGGGGACGAGGGAGAGTGCGAGGGGGTTCCAGGGGGTGGCGTGGAGCTGCGGGAGACGTCCAGGGAGAGGAGGAGGCAGCCAGGCAGGGTGGTGGCGTGGCGAGCTCGGCGGCGTCGCGGTGTCCCTCCTCTGCCTACTGGCACGAGGAGGAAGGCGACAGGGAGCCAGGCGGTGGTGGGCTGGGCCGGAACAGGAGCTGGGCCGGCTGGGCTGCCAGGTGAGCGCCAGGTAAGTTCTCTCTCTCTCTGGTTTCTCTATTTTAATTTCTGTTTTCTATTATTATGCAACTTTGTGACTTTATTAAAAATACTAGACCAAACCCAAAAATCATGAAACTAATCAATGCCACTGTTTGAAATATAACCAACAGCAACATTTTAGTTTATGATTAGTTGAACATTTAAACTATTTTATAGCATTTAAATGCCCAAATGCAAATAGAGTATGATTTAATTCAGAGCCCAATATATCCTGCAAAAATATAAACCATTTTTGGTGGATGCTTACACCTCAAACCAGAAATGTTGAACATTTTTAGAGGGCATTTTGAGTTCAATGAAAAAGATTTTATTTTGACCCTAGTTGAATTCATTTGATGCTAGGGTTTAAGTATCCCCATTTCAAGTTTTTTAGTAATTTAAGCATGATGACATGATGAGCAGGCAAAGTCAAGCAAGGCTGATCTGGGGCTGTGACACAACGGCAGGTCCGTCCACCCCCTGCGCCATCCGCCATCTCCTGCACCACCTCCTCCCTCACCCGGCGGCGCCGGCGCCCCAATCCCTTGACACCACCTCCTCCCCAACCCGGCAGCGCCTCCATCCTTCTGTCGGGACCTCCTTCCATGGTGGCGCCCCGACCTAACTAATCTTCCTTGTCTTCAGTCTAGATATGCCAGCGACCTCCTTCCATGATGGAGCAGTTGGAGAGGAGTGGCGGATGCGCGGGGCATCGCCGGCCAGAGAGGACGGGGAGGAGATATGCCAGCGAGGGAGGCTGCTCGGCTTGGACCGGCCATGGCGTCGGCGCTGCTAACTCCCACGGGCCTCTCATTCTCCATCTCCTCTGGTTTCACCTGCCACCATTCCTTCCTCTAATCCCCTTCTTCACTAATTTAATTCTCGTTTTTAGTTCCTGCTGTCTATGGCTGCTGTAGATTTTGTTCCTCCCCACTTCTATATCTTCATGTAAAATCTTATGAAAGAATGCTCTGTTTCTTTTTTCGGAGTAGGAAGTGATGAAACAAGCAAGGAGGAAGGGCGTAGTGTTGGATATTTGACCAGGTTAGAATTGTCTCCTGTTAAGTACTCCCTCCGTCTGAAAATATTTGTCATTAAAATGGACAAAAAAGGATGTATCTAGAACTAAAATACATCTAGATACATCTCCTTTTATTCATTTTGATGACAAGTATTTCCGAACGGAGGGAGTATATGGTTGTGTGATTTTATTTTTACCTCGCTGTCACTAAATTTGATTTAATTTTCATCTCCGACGAGTCTACCGGTTGCGTTCTTATTTTGTTGCAGGTGACATGCATATATGGATGCCTCTGTTCTGAATAGACAATATTTACTTGAACCTATATGGTCTGAATAAAGTTTACGCTGTCAATATTTTCCCGTGACCTACCAAGGTATGAACTAAAACATCAATATCAGTCAGAACCTAATCATGCCATGGTCTAAATTATTTGCCTATCTGCCAATATAATAGCATGCTAGATGTTCTTAGATTCAATCCAAAAAAGCTTTGTTTGTGTTCCTGCCAATTTTAGACGTGCAAGTAGCTCGATAATTTGCTTTTCTTTTTATTCAGTACATACATACAGTTACACCATAAGTTCATCAATTTGCTCTGATTAAATTAGCAAACCTGAAGCATGTAAGGATTCACGTGAGTGAAAGTTCACTTTCTTTCAGGAGAAAAGAACTTTTAGTTAATACCAGTCGAATTTTGGCTGCCGGGTCAACCAATCTCCTCGGTTCCGCTTGCCGGTTTACCTGAAACCTCGCATGCTGTCTCCTGTAATCTCCTCGCTTGCGTTTGGCGAAGGTTCGATTTCCTTCCTCATTCTTTGTTTTCTTGCACTCCTTTAAGTTTCAGTCTTCTTCTTCGTACTAACTGTGTGTATTGCATTTCTGCTTACAATTTTTATATTGTTTCGCATGCCCGGGATCCCAGGATGCCTACTGTAGTGCCTTTCATTGTGCTGATTCTGGAGACTGTGGCCGCACATTATGAGCTTCCTCCTCCTGGTTATCTGTGTGAGGTTCATGGGGATGGCCATGTTTTAGTGTTACCGCAGAGAGTTTTTTGGGAGCCCTGCATGTCTGGGTTCCGCGGATACGTACGAGCAAGCTGCCCTTCGGGCAATCAAATTTCTGCAGGGCTTGTATGGCTTTGTAGTTAGAGATTACAACTATGAGTGTGTTGTTGTCTATAGGAATTGTGGGAATGCTGCGGTTGTTGTTGCTGCATCGGCTGTTCGCTACACAGCTTATTTGGAGTGCCCTCACTTGCACACGCTCATCCACCGCAGACCCGCCTATTCATAATTTTCGTGCGCAGCCAATGCCGCCCCCTAACCTAGCGTTCCTGTACTCGATGCTTCTAAAATCTGTGTGTCATAATATAGTAACTGTAGTTCCTCTTCTTCAGGGCATCTTCTATGTTATGTTTCCTTATCAAGCTGAAGTTACTGCTAGATGGGTATGCTGCTGAGGAGAGCTTCTCAGTTCTGCTGCATCGCAACGACAGTCTGGCCATCGGGTCTGAATATCGTCAGCTGACAGTCTGGCCATCGGGTCTGAAAATCCAACAATTAAGCATAATACACTGCTAACTACATATCCAAACTGGCAGTCGGCACATGGATCGTACAAAATTAAGCGCTACGAAACCCACGTACAATAAAGCTTATTTTCCTATAGAAATTAGAGTTTCATGCTTCTGTTTCTTTATTTGACTTTGTTGGATTTCTGTTTCTGTTCATATAGACCACAAGTATGTCTTTTTCATGTAATCCTTGTGAAATTTTAGGGGTGCTGCTGCTGCTGCTGCAGAGATCATTTCATCAAAAACGCTAAAGTAGTGGCTGATCCAAGTTTTCAGATAAGCATGCATGTGTGGTACGTCTATTCCTGCAGCTTATAGTCTCTTCACTGATTTGTTCATGCCTTTCTTTTGGTTATTTTAACATTGCCATGCTTTATAGCCTTGTTGTCTTTAAAATGATAAAAACTCATAAATGCTGTTAGATCCTTTTAAATTCCTTCACTGGTTTATCTCTTCCTATCCATGCAACTGATACACTATATAATGGGCTTTATTACAATGGCAATTTAACTCTTATAAACTTGTCAATGCCATGTCGATCTCTTGCCTTATGAGCTATCCCGTCTTTTGCATCAGCTTTGTTTGTATATAGAAGCTCGCTAAATTGGCCCTCGCAACCTTTGCCGTGCCTACTAAAACCACCAGCCGCAAGGACAAGTGAAGACTGCTACACTGTTGCTGTTTTGAACAAACCCGGGCTTTAGCACTAATAAAGGTAGCCTGGACAACAAAGCCGTTTTCAATATTCATGAAACGTGCAATGATGACTCCATGTAATGTTCGTCGCCTCACAAGATGTATCTCTGGCTATCTACCTTGCTTCCTAATAACATTGTACATAATTGATCAAAAACTTCTTATAACACTATGTATCATTACTAAGTATCTATCTACCAGCAGTAAGTATTTATTATTTTGATATGTGCCTGAATTTTCCTATCACCACTCTTACAATACTTGGCTTGTTGTTGCCCTTTGCGCCATTGGCGCAACGGGTCATCTAGTTACATCAAAATGTGCTTACTTGGAGCACTAGCCGTGTCTCATGAGTCATCCCGAGCGACTCACGGGGCCACAGTCACCCCCACCCAAAGAGCCCACCTCCTTCCTCTTCCTCACCGCTGGCGGCAACGGGGCCTCTGGGCCTCCTTGAATGCGGCACCTGTTGTGGTGCTTGGAGGCCTGACCCAAGGTTGACGTGTGTACACGTCTTGACTCTAGCTAGTAGATTCTGGTAATGTGGTTAGCTTCAGTGATATGGGTATTGGATTAGGAGGAACTCCTCTCGTGCCATTTTGGTTACATGGGGAGAGCGGGACTCAACAGGTATTGGAATACTGTTGACGTCAGTCCTCCTAATGCCATAGCTACTTTATTTGGGACGTGACCAAATAGGATACAGCCTAAAATAGAGTCGAAGTGTGTGCATTACTTTGGACTATATGAAACTGTCAAGATGACGTAATTTGTAATAGACAAAACATCACAATTTTTTTGCAGGTCATCTACAGAGCAACCGGCTTGATTCGTAGGTGGTCGTTACCCAGCCGTGCAGAAGTCAAGGAGCATATGGCTTATGGGTGCAACCGTTTGGAGACGATGGCACGGGATACCTAAAACCGGTTTGGATGGCGGTCCAACAATAGGATAGGCGTATAGTCATCTAGTCATATTTATGCCAGCTACGTTTATTTTTTCAACCTATTTTGAGTGTATTGAACTACATACTTTGGTTAATAATATGATTGCATGCATCATTTTGATGCAAAGGCCCGGGGCAATCCTCCTTTTTAGAAAAAATATATGTGGTGACATACAAAAAATTGTGTCGTTCGGTGATGGTCCATCATTCATGACGTGGGTGATGCTTGGCCGTTGTAAGGCCTCGGCATTATGACAAAACTAAGCCGACGGACTGCGACGCTATTCACTTGCTTCTCCAAAGCGAAAGGGGCACAACATTGCCCCTGGTTGGATTCTCTATTTCGTGATGGGGGTTTGGTAAGTTCAGTGTGTCATGTGTATATGTGTTGATGACATCTTAGCCAGGGTTTGTGTGGTGGCATCGGTTGTATTGTTGTCTCGTGATTGTTGGTCATGATCTTGTCTAGTGGTTAGTTGTTCGGTCTAGAGGCTACACTTTCTATCAATGTATTGAGCTGTTGTTTTGCATTTTCTCGAAAGAAAAAAATGTTCTTAGTTATTCAGAGGTTTTGTACTTAATTAATACACAATGTAGAAACAATATGTAGTAAAAACTAAGAATTGTCTTATAAAACCCATTTACGGTTTCATCTTAGATCAAAATATGTTAAAAATTTGTGGTTTCGTCTTAGATCAACTTTAACAAAATCAAAATGTTGTACACGGTTGCTCCAAGCATCGGGTGCATTTTGTTGCACATTTGGCCATCTCTGACATGTACTCGGGTTACGTTGCATTCCGTTCAAGGCTTGGTTTAGCAGCTTCAGCTAGGAATAGATGCAATGCTGTCAACATCTCATGGAGTGGAAAACAAGCGTACTTGTGGAGAATCACATTACGAGCTCACCTGAAAATTTCATTGAAATTAGTGAATTAGGTGGAGAAAAAACCAAGTATCCATGGGGTATGGTACACATAAGGCATTTACAAGTATAACTTCAAACATCGGTATTTATATACAACGGTACAATACTAAAAAAATATCTACAAGAAACATACAACATTTAATTTCCATGCCAAATTTTGGCAATTATAAAATTATTTGCCATTTTATGGAATTAAATGAATTTCTAGCTATGTTTTTTATATAATTCAACTTTGAACTACATGTAGCTCCAACAAGGTCCCTAGAATCAAATGAAATACATATTTAAGTAATTTTCTAAAAGTGAATCTTCTATCTCGAAACTTTACTAAAAATCAAATAATTCCTTGGGAAAATTTAAACCCTTAATTGCACCTTATTGTTTTATTAATATGAAGTATATGAGTTGTCCACAAATTATATGAAAATTAGCCTCGGCTCATGTTATGGCCTCATAAATTTGCTTTCAAACTTTTCAAAGATTTGACAAAAGTTGGTGTACATTACCTTATAACTAAGATGATGCATGTCTTCAAGGAAAACTTTGAAGTTTGTACTCCACAAAATAATATGTTTCCTTATTTTTACTTCAAATGTAAACTACAACTTCATTTCATTAGGATTTACAAACATACCTTCATTTTCCATCATGTTGTGTAATATTCCTTTTCTATTTTTTAACACCAAGTTAATGTATCTTGTGCAATATTTTTCAAAAATATTTATTTGGAATATGCCATTTTTCTCTACAAGTAACATAGTATACTATTATGTTGCTAATTTAAAAGGTTAGGAATCTATTTGAAATTATTCACCATTTATTTAGGTATTTAATGATTCTCTATCCATCCATTAGATACAATTAAAATTTGAAATACATGCATCTCAAATAAATCTCTATTTCTTAGAACATCACATTTAGGTACAATTTGGCTTGTATACATAAATTATATTAAAAGTACGAACTAAAAATATAGGAGAAACTATTATACAAAAATAATTCATCCTCACAAATATATTAATTTCAAGGAAATACTCCCTCCGTTCCAAAATATAGTGCGTCCTCGGTTTCCGTATTTCAAATTTGACCATAAATTTAACCAATGAGACCGACTGTGATAGGAGCAAAAATTATAACAGTGAATTCGTATTCAAAAGAAATTTTCAATTATATAATTTTTGTTCCTCGGGAAGTTAAATTTATGGTCAAAGTTGAACCTCGGGAGGCGCGGGCGCGCTATATTTTGGAACGGAGGGAGTATGTACTGATACTATCTTCACTGAAATATTTTTTATTGTATTCATTAGAATTTATATTAATTTTGATTATTATTTCACATGTCTTTTCTGTCTATGTGATCTAGTATGATTTTGTATTTTATTTATTGGAAAATCATCTCGAGATTTTTGTGTTGAATTCCTCATGCCCCTCCCCTCTCGCTCTCTCTTCCAGGTCCACTTAGTGGCTTATTAGGCCGTGGCCTATAAGTGATTAAATTAGTTGATAATTAGTGGGAAGACAAGATGGGCCTGTTATATTTTGATAGGCGCTTGAATATAGAATACAATAATTTCATCTTGTATTACAAACAGACTCCTTTTGCGGGTGATCACTACACTGTCACTGCGAGCACGAGATGAAGAAGTCATCTACGCCATGGGTTTGGAAGGGGGTGCACATGACTTCTTCACGTATCTTTCATCTCTTCTCTTTCATGTTGGGGGGGGGGGGGGGGGCATATGATTTTTCCTGCAAACATTTTAAAATTCTAAAATTACAAACTTTTGAAACTTGATTTTTTGAAAGTCTATAATTTTGAACTTGAAAGTTCCAAATTCAAATTACTAATGTTCATAGAAGTTGATTTCTTGGAAGTTCAAAACTTCGAAAGCTTCAAAATATTACAAAAGTTTCAAATTCACAAAATCGTGCCTAGAATTTTGAAAAGTTGGTACTGTAATTTTGTGAAGTTGCCAAAAAAGGAAAGTGCCAAAAAGGAATTTTCCCAGAAAGAATAAACACAATAATAAACCGTTTTGGAGTAAGCGTTGGCTGGGGGGAGGGTGGAGCGGTGCTCCATCTCACTCATTGATGGCGGCGGATGTCGGCGGCGTGGCGCTGTGGAGGCTCGACGTCCGATGCACGGAGATGGACTCGCGCAGGAGGAGGTTGCTGTTTGGCGTCATGGTGGCGTCAATGGCGGAGTGGCCAGACATGGTAGATGCCTCAATTTGTTCTGAAGACGGACCTGTGGAAGATGGCGGCGACGACACACGAGTGCGTCTGACCGGATTATGCCCCAGACCAGGTATGTGGCTCGGCTGGGGCTTCCGAATGTGTTTCGGCTTCCGGCTATTGATGTTAGGATTACGTGAGTGGTCTGGGTAGTGGCCCGGCTAGCTCTCTTTCATCATATTGGATAGGAGTAGTGGCATATGTTGCCAAGATGATGGATTCAGGCACATTGGTGTAATACTTTGTATGGTCATCGTGAATAATCAATAAAGTGGCCGTATGCATCTTCCAGATGCAGAGGCCGGGGGTCATCCTCCTTTTCTAAAAAAAAAATAAAAAAATGGCCAAGGGCGTGGGTGACCGCCTATTAGCCATCCCGATGGATTTGTTAGCTCCTACCAAGGCACTTAGCCCTTCTTCTGTTACAATTGTTAGACCCAACGATAGCGGAAATCCTATTCGGCTCCTGGGAGCACATGCTCCTGCGTGCCAAAAATGTTTTTTGAATGTCAAAATATGTGGAATAAAAACTAGATGTGTTCATGATCACATCCAAAATGCTGCCTGCAAATTTTAGGGGGAAATATTAAGCATTTTGACCTGTGGAAAATGAAAATCAAGTCAGACACCAAATGTTACCTCCAAATGTTACACTTAAATCGTCTTTTTCACTAACAAAGCATTGCTATCATGTTTTACACTAACATAAATGTCTACAAAAAACAGAATTTTAAATTGTATTTACTATTTATTTTGAATTCACTGCTCATCCGGGAGCATATGTTCCCCAAAGTTAAAACGACCCTCAACTACGAGTTGATCCTACTCGTTGGTTGTCATATACATTGGGTCACATAAAAACCGTTGAACCCACACATCAGATGGGTTCTTACCAGGTAGTAAGTTGGTTTTGCTTATTAGTGTGTTTTGCACTTAGTCAGCTTCGGATACATGGACAACATCAGCACGCAAAACACAACATATGCTTGACGAGTTGATCCCACACGTTTGTTATCTCCTGCGTCATTGAGGGTGTTGAACCCACACCACGGGTGGGTGGGCGGGTCCCATCTGTTAGTTCGTTTTACACTTGGTGGGTTCTACAAAAGATAATTAGGTCTAGTGAGTGGGTCCCACATGTTGGTTGTCCCTACATCATTGTGGATCCCACATAGCCACTGGACATGTGGGTCACTCCAATCAGTTGTTGTGTCCCATCCATCAATATGTTTTACACTTAGTAGGTTTAGGGTACGTAAGTGAAATCGACGCGAAGATATGACGCAGAGGCGAAATTGATGAGGTGTGTGCCTAATACGTAGACATGCCACATAGACGACATATATTTTAGGATAATGCGATTTGGTTACAGTGGGCCAAAAAAAGATCATAAATAATGCTAGATATTTTTATGGTCATTTCCTGCAATGAAATTAATTACGAACTTTTGACACATATCACTATAAACTTCTATGGTTTGGACAATCAGTAACCATCATGTAAGTTCTTTGCCATTGATGTATGGCCAATTCGGCTACTGTCTTTATATTTTTGTCATAAATTGTCATATTTCATGTAGTGCACTATAAGCCAACTAAAGAGCAAAACACTGATCAATATTTTTGCTTGGTTACTGCTATCTTAGAGTCTAAAACCACAATATATTTTTGGTGCTCGTGTGATATTGCGTATTGGACTTTTTTTATTATTTGTCCTTGGTTTCTTCATTTTACTATAAGCCAACTAAAGACGTATTCTTACAAGATCATATATCAAGGTACATTGCTGTTTTCGTATCATAGGCAATCCAAAATATTGTTCTTCAAAAGTTGTGTTTGGAACACCAAGGACTTGTTTGATACTCACTTGGATCTCCTAAGACTTCTCAGATCGAGCACTTTCTTGTACTTGGAAGTTGATTTCCGCCAAATATAGATCTTGCTCCACATTCCTTGCCTCCTCTATTGAAGCCTTGAAAAATAACAAACCGTCATCGACGAACAAAACATGTGGAATACTAGAGAGTAACTAATTAACAAGCGCTCCTTCGGGAGCCTCGCAACGAGCAACGACACTTGGCGCGCTCTCAGCCATTCGCCACGTGTCGCGCTCTGGACGCTCCCTCCGAATTTTTATTTTATTTTTCCGCACCCGTTTTCGGCTTTTTAAATGTTTTTTTCCTTTTTTTTCGTCGTTTTAGTTTTCCACATGTCACTAGTTTTTTTTTTCTTTCGCGAGAGTCACGGTTTTGCTTCCGCGAGAGACATAGTTGTGCTTTCGCAAGAGTCACGGGCGTGCCTCTTTCGGAAAGGGAAAAAATCCGTGCTCCCAGTTCGGTTTTTTCGTCTGGTTTTTTCGTACGTCTTTTTTGTGAAAAAAAAGTTCGTCAAAACCTATTAACATGGGATTTAGTTTTAAAGATCTCGACGCGAGGAATCCAACAGCGAAAGCGATTCGATATTTGGACACACATTTTAAGAGATAAACTGTTTTGAATAAACGGATATACGAAAAAAGGGAAACTTTCGGGTTGTGACAAGTGGCGCACATACAGCACGCAATTTATCGCAAACTGAGGAAGTTGGAGTGATCTTTGCAACGAGTACTCCTTAACTAGTGATTTCGGAAATACCACGGCTTAGAAGTTGATTTCCGCCGCTCTAATAAAAACATCCTAATGGGCCGCGCCATGTATCGCTCGCGCCAGGAGTTTGGCCCTAGGAGGTGGTACAGTACTGGCCCATGTGTTGGCCCGCATTGCTCCCAACCCCGACCCACCCCAAACCGCACCCGCCGCCAGCCGCCTCCCGCCGCCAGCCGCGCCCTTCCCCGGCAGGCTGCCAACTCTAGCCGCCCTTCCTGCCAGTGGCTGCGCGCCTGCGCCCTGCTGCTTCCGCGCCGGTGCCGACTACCGCGCCCAGTCGCCAGCGGCCAGCGGCAGCAGTCTCGTCGGCGGCCGGCGGTGTGCAGGCGTGCACCCTGAGCCCTGGGGCCAGGATACGTGCAGCATAGAAGGCTAGCAGCTAGGAGCTGAGCAGCTGTACAGAGCCAAAGGTAAGATTGAGGTGAACCAGCTTGCTAATTTCTACCCGGTACAGTACATGTTCGTCGTTTGCTAGAGAGCTATCCAGTGCACAGATGATGAATCTTGCCAGCTTGTACAAATAAATGAATAATAAGCAGGAGAAGCAACATAATAAGCAATTAAGCATGCTTCAGTTGTCTGCTAATTGCTATCCAGTACAGCACATGAACACATTTACATATTTGTTGAACTTCTCAAGGTACGTACTATGTAGGCTTAGACAAAACTGAAACTTAATTGTGAATTTTAGTATGCTTGTAAGGCCATATTGATCCATTTCTATGTTGTATTAGTAAATTAGTTAGAACTTGCACATCTCATATTTGTTGTCCAATTTTTTTAAGGTGGACCACCCTGTTTTCAAATCCTAGATCTGCCACTGATGCTGATGTTGCACTAGTGGCATATCTGTGTAGTGCCTTCGCTGTGGTTGCTCACTGTCCTATGCTATAGGTCACGCGCAATAAGGATTTCCACCGAGTTGCTGCTTAGGGTCAAGCTGGTGGGAGGGGTGTAGTGCATCAATGTTACCTGATATTAGATGTAATTTTTGTTATGATTATTAAAGTAGGGTTGTTCACAATATGGTGTGATTGCTCGATTAGTAGTGAAATGTTTTTCTGTTTGCCTATGTGTTAAGTACAAATATCGTGCTGTTAGATCCTTATTCCAAATGGAACACAGCCCAGATGCTGAAAACTTGAAAGGAACCCTGGATTTAAGTTAGCTCTCAACTTCTATTACCAGCAAAGTACCATCGCTCACTTCCTAGGGCCAGTACTGTACCAACTCCTGCCCACATTCGAATGGTTGAAAAGCAAGAAGCTCACTTGGTGCTAGTTCCTGGTTCTTCTTGTCATTTGAATCAAGTTTTTTTTAGACATATTAGCATGTGCTTTTAGCAGAACCCATCACATTCCCTTATGCCCTTGCCATAAAACATTATATTCTTTTACCTGTCTGGATTTTATTTACAGAATTGTATCTACTTTCTGAAGATGCGTCAAAGTGTGATGAGAGGATCATATAGTTGTGACTGACTTGCTTTTCTTCCAGAGATTCTAATATCAGGAATTTGTAAAGGTGGACTAATGAGAGAAGTTGTCATGCCATCCTGCAGAAAAGTTATGTGCTCTTGACGGCATCTAAACATACTTCAGATTAGTTGCCCCTTTCTGCAAGTCATCAGAAAGAAGTGCAAATTTGGTTGGCGAAGTTCGCCCTTTCAGTCATATTCTGCATGCATCAGTAGCTGTCTTCCATGGATGGGCATTCCGTTTAACTACCCTGCCATAAATCAGAGCATGAAGTGTCTAAGTGTGGTATGGTCTGAACAATTCCTTAGAGGATAAAAGGCATGGTAGGATTGACAGGAGTTTGATTGACATGTTTGCGCTCCATGAGCTTCTGCAACTATGTGCAAAGAGGAGGTCCCTCCTGGCTGGGAGAAGCTGCCATGGGCTAGCCATTCATTTTGGTCTGGTAACAGATACTGTCACATGCAATGTTCTAATCAACTTGTACACAAAATGTGGTCGGAATGATTGCGCTCGTCATGTTTTTGATGCAATGCTTTCCAGAAGCATAGTCTCATGGAATACCATGATTGCTGGATATACTCAGAGTGGAGAGGATGTACAAGCGCTGAAGCTTTTTCAAAGGATGCACCGCGAAGGGAGACAGCTGACTAAATTTACTTTATCCAGCACAATCTGTGCATGTGCTGCAAAATATGCTATCAATGAATGCAAGCAATTACACGCTACTGCATTCAAGCTTGCATTGGACTCAAACAGCTTTGTTGGGACAGCAATTCTAGATGTTTATGCAAAATGTAATATGATTATGGATGCCTGCTGGGTTTTTGAGAAGATGCCCGATAAAACTTTAGTTACATGGAGTTCATTGTTTGCAGGATATGTGCAGAATGGCCTTCATGAAGAAGCATTATGTTTATTTCGGAATGCCCAAAGGGAAGGAGTAAAATTGACTGAATTCACTCTTTCTGCTATCATTAGCGCATGTGCAAGCCTAGCATTGAAAATTGAAGGGACACAACTGCATGCAGTTATTGTGAAATGTGGTTTTCATGGGAACTTCTTTGTGGCAGCATCTCTTGTGGATATGTATGCAAGGTGTGGCCAGATTGAAAAATCTTATGCACTGTTTGCTTATATGGAACAGAAGAATGTTGTCATATGGAATGCAATGATTGCTGGTTTTTCGAGGCATGCCCATTCTTGGGAAGCTATGATTCTCTTTGAGAAAATGCACCAGTTAGGTATTTTTCCAAACGAAGTTACCTATCTCTCCATGTTGTCAGTGTGCAGTCATGCAGGTTTAGTTGAAGAGGGTCGCCACTACTTTAACCTGCTAATGTCTGATCGGACTGTTGAACCTAATGTCCTTCACTATTCTTGCATGGTTGATGTTCTGGGTCGATCTGGGAAGACTGATGAGGCCTGGGAATTGATTCACGAAATGCCATTTGAACCAACTGCTTCTATGTGGGGATCTTTGCTAGGGTCATGCAGGAACCACAACAATAGTGGCTTAGCCAGAATAGCTGCAGAACAGCTTTTCCAACTTGAGCCTGATAATGGAGGGAACCATGTTCTGCTCTCAAATGTATATGCTGCCAGTGGGAACTGGGAGAATGTTCTGATGGCAAGGAAATATTTGAAGGATAGTGGTGCGAAGAAAGAAATGGGCAGGAGTTGGATTGAAGCAAAGGGCAAAATTCATGTCTTCGTTGTTGGAGAGAGAAAGCACCCAGCAATCACTGATATCTACAATAAGTTGGAGGAAATTTATCACGATGTGAGAAAATTTGCTCACATGACCAAAATAGAATGTGATCTGCATGATGTTCATGACGACCAAAAAGAGGAGCTGCTTAAACACCATAGTGAGAAGTTAGCTCTTGCTTTTGGGTTAATCAGCTTGCCTCTTAATATACCAATTATAATACACAAGAACCTTAGGATATGCGGGGACTGTCATTCATTCATGAAGGTTGTAGCCCATACTACTAAGCGTCTATTCATTGTCAGAGATGCCAATAGATTTCACCATTTTAAGGATGGCTCATGTTCTTGTGGGGACTTTTGGTGACGTAGGGCTGAATTGGAGAATGGTAGTCATCTACCAGTGGTATTCTATTCATGTAGCAAATTATTGCTTGTCAGTAGTGGCACTGCAACACTAAAGATCTATGTCAGGACTGATCTTGATAACTTTGCCATTCAAGTCAATAATGTCATGCTGCTGGCTCCATTGAATGTAATATCAACACTACCATCTGATATGTGCATAAGAATTGGAAGCAGATGCAAGTCCTTGGTTAACCGAATAGACTGCGTCACCAACAAAGCCGTATATTCTAGGTGACGAGCCACATATTTTTCTGTGGTCCACCAAAGATATACATAGGAAGTGGATGCAAGATTTGTTCTTACAGAAATAGACATGGGAAGTGGATTTCTTCTCACCTCAACACTTGCTGAATTCAGTGCGTGAAGAAGTCTGCTATGCCACTTACTTCGTACTGCCAGTGTAATTATTGAGAACTGTACCAGCTGATGCACATTGTGGTTCCAGCTCCTTATGCTCGAATCTTGTCATTCTTTCCACTCCAACAGTGATGAACCCTGGAAAGTGTTCTGGAACAGTCCATCCCCTATACTTTATTTAAAATATCTTGCATTTGAACATAAATTGTACTAGCAATTCATGGGTAAAACCTACCCTTGCAGGCTTTAAAGGCAATCAGTCATATTTCTTTCAATTCGCCATAGCAAATGTTCTATTATAGCTTTAATATTGAAAATTAAGTTTCCCTGGAGCTTTGCTCCTATATTAGGACAATTGTACTCTTTTGTAAGCTTTCAACTCACACGTTATAGTAATCTTCCATTCTAGGCTTTGCTCCAGCATGACAAGGAGGACAGCATTTGATATTTTACAAATAACGCCAACACACTGGTCCCCATTTTATTACCAAATAACCTGAGGTTTCTTCTGTGCAGCACTAAAAAAACTGTGTCTGTCTGATACTTCCTGTACTTTTGACGAATCTTGTCATTTTATCCATTTTCCCTTTAGGATATGTTTTGAAAACATGTTTTTTTTTTGCGGGAATGTTTTGAAAATATGTTGTCATGTACTGCACACAACTTCAAAACATGTTGTCATGTAGATGTGTGCAGTCGTGGTCAAACTGGTCACTGAATAGTTTTCTCATCATTTGTTCTTCTCATTTGTTCAATGAGGATACAAAGTACGCCCTGTTGCGTCTACCTTCTGTTTGCTGTAGTAATGGGCACTAAAATGCTTTATATGCTTTATATGTCCATTCAGGGTTCCTCCATGACAAACTAGAATTGTTGTTTATATGTGTAAATTTTTATATATGACCATTCAGGGCTCCTCCATGACAAACTAGAATAGTTATTTATAACACATCCTGCTCCTTCACAGCTATATGGCTTCAGTATTTTGTTCTCCATTTGGTATTCCTCTGTAAACTAATCTAAGACGTTTTAGGGTATTCTAAAACGCCCTAAAACGTCTTATATTCGTTTACAGAGGGAGTATATTATTTTGTAATGTTCCTCAGGCCTGGCGCAGTGGTGAAGTCCTCCCCACATGTGCCAAGAGGTACTGGGTTCGAACCAGCATCTCTGCATTGCACTTTGCAGGGGTAAGACTAGGTTCCTATAATCCCTCCTCAGACCCCACCTTGTGTGGGAGCTTCTATGCACTGGGTCTGTCCTTTGTCCTCTCTGATGTGATTTGAGGTCTGTTACATGACCTTTGATTTACACTAGGCATATTTCGGGTTATCAAATACTCCCTCCGTCCCGAAATACTTGTCGGAGGAATGGATGTATCTAGACGTATTTTAGTTCTAGATACATCCATTTTTATGCATTTCTCCGACGAGTATTTGTGGACGGAGGGAGTATCACTAAATCCATTTGATGTCCTGTTCGATGCTGATTCAGAGGCTTCTGACCTAGCACTCTATTTGTTATTTGCATTGTATCTAACCCATGCTAATAAAATGTAAGGACAACAAACAAGTTAATGTAGATATTTTATGGTCCCTACTTTGTAAGTAATTGATATATCATTTTGTGATTGATTGACTTCCAGAGTTTGTGTGATGACTACTGGGTCCTGTACATTGTTACAAGTTCAGGTTTTGTAACTTATAGAAGAGAGCAGTAAATCTGCTAAGAGCTTCCTCCAGAGAACTACTCCTTCCGATCCATATTAATTGTAGCTGATTTAGTACAAAATTGTACTAAACCAGCGACAATTAATATGAATCGGAGGGAGTACCACATTAAGTTGGATAGGGATGCCTACACGTGATTTAATGGCAGCATTTGCAATGACGTCAAGGGTTGTTTTCTGTGTTGTTCCCTTTATTGCTTGACAGAGATCACAAATCTGGTGGTTCTGTCGTGTAGGGATAACTGTACATGCTACATAAGCGAGGTTTTGGCGTACAAGCTACCATTAGTATTTGGCCTTGGAAATTATTCATTGAAGAATCTTTTGTTGCCAATGTGCTTACGGTGGACACATCTCCGAGCATCAGCTTAAGAAGGTATTTACAAGAGTCAGAATTCATGATAAAATATTTTCTTAAGAGATTAAAATGCCTGTGAGCATCAACTTGAAAAGATTCTAAATACATCTCTTTCGGTTTTCATCCTACCAGCTTAGGGAAATAAATACTGCTTGAAAGTAGCAGCATAGAAGCAAGCAGAGCCTTGTGCCTTTCATCACCTCTTTTGTTGATTCCATTTGAGCCTTTTGTTTTCTCCCCCCACTTCCTTTTACATTAGGTTTTGCTCTGTTTTTATTTTGGCTGGGGGCCTTGACCCCACCCCTTCCTGTGTAAATATGTGGTTGGTAAAGAAGTCATTGAGAGGCTCACCTACTGTCATTTAAAGCTAAAAAAAGCAGCGGCTACTATTAGAAATCTCCATGAATTCATCCTTGAAATTCTCTAATATATATGGATGGCACATTTTTCTCACTGTTTATGTACTAAGTAGCATGGAAGCACGACAATGTCTCGTAAATTAGCATGGAGCAAACTGCACTTTAAAAGCATGGAGTGAAGTGTTGTTTTGTTGTATTAATTGCTTTTGCCAAGCCATTTTTTTCCTTTACTGTATTTACCGTTGCTAATTTTTACATCCAGTTCGATCTCTAGAGTTTTTACCTATATGCAAAGTTTTTCTTATGTGTGCTTTGGGTGACCATGTAAATATAAACAAACGTAGGCAAGTGATCTCTCTGTTGGTGACTAGTGCATAGAAAGATATACTCACATATGTATAACTTGGGTCTTGGATACAAGCCTTGCTGCTCTGCTTTACTTGAAAAGGATGTGCTTATTTATCTGAACTTAGAGATTGCGAGCTAATGCTTTTGTGTCTGCATTTGAGGACTGCACAGGTTCTCTGAAATGAAAATTTTCTTAAGCAAGACAGGCTTGCATTATTTTTTTGTCTGTTGAAACGATAAGATCCTGTTTTGTTTGGTTTTAATGTAGAGAATGAAATATTAGAATATGCTTTGTTCTTTCAGTTGTAGGTATTTGCTGAAAACTGGACATAAATCTTTGTTTAATTGTATGCATGTTCTCCATTGTAGGACAGAAATATGATTCCAGAGGAGGCTCGCAAGGTGTGTCTTATATCTTCGTTTATGTATGCACGGATGTGAGAGCATCCTGGAGGGGATTCGTCTCGATGCGGTCTGGTCGCAACTACCTGTTATCATGGTCAGCGATTGTGCCTCTGTCATTCAGGCCTTAGCAGGCAATGAGCATTGCATTTCTAGACTGAGCATTGCATTTGTAGACTGGGTGCTATATTCAGTGAAATTCAGGGAGGCTGAAACATTAACTGAGTGCAAGTTCATGGGTAGCCAAAAGAGAGCAAAATCGAGCAGCTCATGAGACAGCGGCCTTTGTCTGCTAAACAGGAGTTGTTGGTATTTGGAATTCTGTTTTCCCAGACATAATAACCCATGAAATTGACACTGATTGTAATGCCCAATTTCAAATGAATATATTAAACTCTTTAAGTGTGGTGTGAGCCTGTTCTTGCAAAAACAAAGTAACCCATCTTCAGGTAATGACAATAGCATTATTTTAGTCCAATGCACGCTTCATTTGTGAATACTTACTGCTACATAATTAGACATGATTTGGTAAGCCCTGGCATCTCTAATGTTGCCAATTTCAAAGTGGGAGATATGTTCCTTTGCTCAATATACATATACTACTCACTGACACTCGTTTATTTATTTGTCTATTTTAAATTGCCTTCTCTCGGTTATGTCCTTTGGGGCCTCTGTAGTTATTTCCCTTTCCTTTTGTGATTGCAGCTATTGTAAAATTAGGATTACTCTCTGGAGCAGGATCGCTTTGCGATTCAACGGATATAGCTTAAACTTTCTAGGTCGGCTAGAGTCAGCTGTTGTTGTCTTTGTTGCAGTTGCAGGAGACTGCACTAACCCCTTTGGGTGGTAGCTCAACTAGGGATTTACCTTAAGCACGCAATTCACGTATATATCTTGATTTTCTTCTGAAGCCATAATCATTTTTCCTGCTATAGGTTCTAATTTGTTTCCTGGATATGCTCACATATGATGTAGCCTGATGGCGTTGTCTGCATATCATGTGTTTTTTATGGGCTTGCAGTAATATTAGTAAGAATATGTGTTATGTAGGTTCTAGCAGAGTGAATATCTTATCACGGCTGTGATATTGGTGTGATCCATTTTTTATTTATGTAATCATGAATAGGGGAATTAGTTGATGTGATATTGTTTTCTATGATTTCTGTGAAAGATATGTATTTTGCCTAGGTTTGGAAATAAATTATTATTCCAAATGACCCACCGAATGTATGATCTCAGCAAGTTTTCCTTTATATGTCAGTTAATGTGCAATTGTACTTTATTGTAAAACGTAATACTTACATCCTTATATCTATGTGTATATATGCATGATTAGTTACTTAGATGCACATGGTTTAAACCTTATTTGGCTTCACTGGTGGTTTCCATTGCTCGCCTGCCAATTTACTGTCATTGGGTTGTCATATGTATTCTTGGTTATGGTTGTTTTGTCTCAGGCTCTTGGGAGCCAACGTTCTTACCAAAATAACTTTGATTAGAATTGCCCATGCTTAATTTGGTACTGTAATTTTGTTAAGAATATTCTTTAGTCTGTTTGATTTATTTTTTGAAATAAATAGCCAATTTGTGCACCTAGATTTCACTTGATTTAGATTCTATGTTCGGCGCAAACCAAACAGGCCAAACCCTCCTACATCGAAATGATACTTCAGCTTTAGGGCTTGTTCGGAATGGTGATATTTTTTGTGTGGGCATCTTGTTCTTTGGAATGGTGGTATTTTTCCAGACAGGCCCTTATCTTTACAATTTTACATGGGTAATGTGATTAGTTTGTACTGATTAATTACTTCCTTTGACAATTCCTTTCTTTTTTTCAATTAAAAAGGCAATCTCTTTTTCTTGGCATGCGCGAAGTAGACAAAGTAAGGGTCCACTTTACCATTATGGCACTCACATGGCTCTTTTGTACTAATGTTAAGATAAACTATTTGGCGTTCAAAGGCGTTAATCATGCAGCCTGGAGTGCCCCAGATAAGGTTCATTGCCATCAGGGAAAGCCCCGCTGCACATGGCTCCTGTTCTTTTTTCTCGAACACACACCAAAGTGTGTGTCATTTTGTATTAGGACATGACTCCTGCTGTTGCTAGCAGCCAGGAAATCTCGGTGTTGAAACGATCGTTAACATATAGTTCAATCATCATCAGTACCAAAATTGCTGCGAGTTACATTCAGATGAATCTGATGCCTGCATCTCACTCATTTTTTTGACTCAACCAGGTCAGTATTATAGCACCGTGTTCAATACTCTCTCTATCCGTACTGCATTTAGCAATTATTTACATGTATCTCCAGGCAACTTGCAGTTGCGCAGTCCGCATACTAACAAGATGTGCTCTTGCACCAAATTAGGTGAGCATGGTAACACAGGGTTTATTTACTCTAGGTTCTTTAGCCATCTTTTATTGTTTAGCTTTTGTGTGTTCCACAGCTGGACACGAGTCCAAATATTGTTTCACAGCTAGCTACTGTTTGACCCTAATTAAGCGCTGATCGATAGCGCCACGTCTGTTGAGTTAGGCCATGTTTCTCCAGGCATCTTCTACTTTCAATAATTGGCAGGGCCGGCCGGAAAAATAATCTCTAGTTTGCCTCGTACGTACAAGCCTTTCTAACATAGGCAACAAAAGCAGGAGACAGATCTCCGATTTTCCTTTTGATACGTGTTGCCGGGAATCTTGTTGATTATTGGAGCCTAGTGGCCTTTTGTGTCTGGAACTTGCCTCTCAGGCCATCATCATCTTAGCCATCCTTTTTCTTTGCATCCTATTAGGGCAGATTGAGACCACTTGCACACCTCAATCTTCTTCCGGGCCTTTCCTTCCCGAGGGAACAAAAAGGTTGATACCGTCTATTAATAGAATAAGTAAAAGATCAGGACATGGACATCCCCAGGTGTCGGCATCACCTGTGGCTCATCACTTTTTTAAGGATCCTTTGGCATCTGTCAATCTTGGCCATAACGTTACCCTTCCCATTGTTTAGAGACGGTGAGAACTGCATTGCATTGCACGTACACTCGCTGATTGCTTATCTTAGGTGTATGAATGCATTGAGTTTTTCTTTTCTTTTTTGAGAAGGTAAGGTGAATGCATTGAATTTTTTTTTGAGAAGTTAAGGTGAATGCATTGAATTTTTTGAGAAGTTAAGGTGAATGCATTGAATTTGATTTGAAAACATTAAACCAATTGATTGCGTGAGGTGTAGAACACTAGTACTGGAAGAGGCAAGAAGGGAGAGAACAAAATCTCCATGGCCATGGCCCATGGGGGATATGACTTTGTTTCTTGAGGAGGCTGGAGAGGATACATCAACTTCATGGTTTGTTCTTGGACCCAGTACATACAGATGACACATACATACATGCATGCTTGCTAAGCATGCCCTTTTGTTTTTCATGTGTGTCACCATCCCTCTATCTCTCCCACTTCCCTCACCTTTTCAACCTGACGTTTCCTGAAACCTGCCACCTGCTAAGGGCCCCGTACTGTGATCGAATAGGGTCTCTGGAAGACCAGAAGAAAGAAAACAGGAAAAAAAAAGGGCACTCTGTGGATGGAAGGAAGATTGCCCGGGAAACAAGGGATCTTCCACTTCCACTTCCTCTTCCAGGGTTCAATTCAAGCCTGTCACTCAGTCCAGAGTAGCATAGCTAGTAGGCTGGCTGGTGGGAGTAGTGACTAGTTTCACTGCTGGTTGTTAGGATACTCGAGCATGGCTTCAGACCTCACCATCTTATGAACTGCCCCTGTTGTGCAAAAATATTTTGTTTTAAAATTTGAGAAATTTGGTTATATATATGTCCTACTGAATATCTACAGATTTGTATGAATGCAACTGGAACTTGGTGATGTTTACAGTACTCACCAGTAAGTTGGCACCGTGGCCACTGCTGCAGCGTAGGGGCTCTGGTGGGTGTAGCCGTACATTGGCGTTGCTGCCTCTGCCTCTGGCTCCGGACCGCAGTCGAGGTTGACGCCAAACAGCCGTAGACGTCTCGACGGCGGCCCCGATGCCGTGCTGCTCTTGGCGTCTGCCTCTCTCGGCGAGTCACCTGCAAGAATTCACCGGAGAATGGTGTAAGAGATATGTGATTTTGAGTACCTGCATCTAAGTTATGTTGCATGTTATCAAGTGCTTTGTTCTTGAGGGTTGTGTACCTGCATGCAGCATCTCGCTGTGATCTTGCTCCACGGAGCGGCGATAGGCATGGGAGTTGGCAGGGCTGGTAGGGTATGATCCTGATGTGCTATAGCACATCGGGCTCCAAGGCTGCTGCTCCCCGGCGTTCAGAGCGGGCGGAGGTACGCGGACAGGTGGTGGCGGCGCGCTCTCGCCACGGCGCCTGCAGTGGATGAAGAGCCGGTCGCCTGTGCCAAGGCCGCGCACCCTCTCGAAGTGCACGATGTCTCCGGCGTCAAGCTGCTTCTCCTTGACGTACCTGCTCCAGCCCTTGGTGAGAACGTAGCTCTGGCTGCTCGTCCAGTACGAGTACCGGAACCGCCACGGCTTGCCGGCCTCGTCCTCGAAAGACAGGAGCAGGTCCTTGTCACCGGGGGAGTCTCCGCCGTTGAGGGGGAAGTACCTCTCCGCGTGCTGCTTGGGGATCACCAGCCTGTTGAGCTTGCCCACGTCACTGGGCGTCAAGGATTTCTCGAACAGGTGCTCTCTCTCGTACTGGTGGTGGTAGTGTATGTTCGTGTACATGGCTACCCCCCATGGCCAGGCTTGCGGGTGCCCCTGGGCAAGAGGATGCATGGCCATTGCTCTGCTCTGGAGGAAAGCTACCTAGCTTAGGTTCTTTCTTGTCTATAGCAAAAGTTGGGCAGTGGAGAGAAGAGAAGAGGAGGGGAGAGGGGAGGAGTGGAGAGGCAGGAATAGGGTGGTGGCGTGTGTTTTGTAGAGAACCATGCATATGTCATAGCTAGGCATTTATAGCCTCCCAAGTTGAACTTTACACAGCTTGTGGGTGTCTAGCTAGTGTCTACACATAATGTGTTGATATTTACGTAAGGACGACTTGGCGCATTTGATCTTGAAGTGGGTAGTACCAGTATTTTAACCTAGGTAGACAAGAAGAATCAAAGTGAAAGGGCCTCAAAGGTGAAGGTTAGAATATATGGTTCCAGTGTGGCTGATGAGGAATGATCAGGTGGTGGTACTTAAAAGTTGGTGCCTGGCCATTGTGGCCTAATCACAGCCATCCAGGGGGTGCAGTGGTAGGCCTCACCATTGCTTTCCATGTGCCTGGGTGGTTGGGGCCTATGCAGTGTGATGTAGTATGACCACTGTCCTTAACTCCTCATTTTAACCTACCTATAGAGGTCCAGGTTTCTGGTGCTGCAGTGCTGTGTTCATGTTGGACACCCAATTTCTATCTGGCCTTGGGAGGGTGCAAGAAAGTCGTGGCTGGTTTATTCAGAAACTCAATTTCCAACAAGAGGCCATCTCATTTGTAACTTGTATAGACATGGAGGTTCCCTAGGGACCGATGATATATAGATTGGTACTATTTCTTATACCTGTTGTCCACCTGGGGTAGCTGGTAGGCAATAACTTGTTCAGGGCAGTAGGGGTCTTTTGAGATATGACATGTGAGGTGTATGGGCTGTGTGCTCTTATTATCATTCACTATGGAGTACACTAGCACCAGCTATTTTCTTGACATCAGATTCAACACAATCAAGGTTTTGTCAGGCCTGTCTCATTGAATGGCATGGCTGGCTGACCACCTCTTAAGAGGACAAGACCTCCAAGCAAAGAAACCAAGCTGGTTTTGGTTGGACTCACACAATGAATTGAATTCATTTGTGCTGTGGCTGGCTGTGAGATACATTATTTCTATTCAAACCTTTGGCGTAGGACAACCTGCCCTGGTCTGGTCAGGGCACAGTGGGCAGCTTGTGTGGGGGTAAAGCGATCGACTGGGCACCACTCTGCTCCTTTTGTTGGATGATGTCTTTATCATGCATTACGCATATGGGAAGCACCTCCTGCTGTTGCAGGATTGGAGCACAGAGCATTAAGATGACCTGCTTTATTATAACTTTAGGGGCAGATGTGTATCAGATTCAGTAAACTATCAGCGATAAAACCATCAGTGTCACTTTGCTTGCTCCTTCAGAGACAGGCATTCGCTCACATGGTTTTGAATGGCTAGATTCATTGTGTGTGTGCGCTCACTAATGTGTGTGATTATGTCAACTAACATTGTTATTCAGTTTGTCAGGCTTTGGAGAAACCGGAGGGACCAAGAGGGGGCGATTGCTGCGTCAGCAGGTCCTGTCCAGAATCAAATCATAACGGTGATTTAGCGGATCTCATTATTAATCGCCCCGTTCGTTGCATCAGTTGCTTCTTAATTCCTAGCATTAGATCTCTTATTATCTTATTTATTATTCTTCAAAGTTGATTACTTATATGATCTTATTGCTGTTCGCATGCAGTGCCTACACTTGGTTGTAATCTCACGTGGCGATGGCATTTTTCTTCCTGCCTGGCTGCCTGCTGCTCTATGCAGCTGGAGAGCTCCAAGTTCCCAAACGCCAGAATATTCTAACACTAGATTGGAAATAGGATCAAGACTGGACCTGCGCACGCATCCTCTCTCCTACAATTTCCAACAAGCTCGTGAATGAGATGAATCAGATTTTGTGACCCCAATTCCTTCCCCATTGCTCTGTAAGACCCCCTGATCCTTGTTAGTAGTAGTTCCTCCTGTTTCCTGCTAATCCCTAGAAACTGTTCTGATGCTGTTTTCTCTGCACATGCATGCATGCACATAACGATACCCAGTAACAGTAAAGATGGCTAGCTACATGTACTGCAAAATCTTTTATATATATGCTATGATCCTCCACTTCACTGCGCAAATGTACCTCGATTAAACTAGACCCAATTCTATGCTTAGCATCTCTTCGGCTATGAAAGAACGCATGATTAATTTAGCTCCAACTGGTACCCTTCTGCAACATGCATGCATGCATGCACTGGTTGGTTGCGAGCTGTGCACAAGTGTAGCATATTTAAACCCGGCCACGAGGAGGGAGCCACGCAGCCTAGGTTCTTAATTTCCCATGGCTCAATCATGCAGCTCACCTGCCCTGCCCGATCTTTCTGATAATGCAGGCAGGCAGGCAGGCAGGTTTGGTTTCCTCCGGGCACATGAGATGAACGAGCCGGTGTACATCTCGTGGAATTGAATATGGGATCACTCGAGATAAGGGGACACACATGCTAATGGCCCTCGTTATGTTATTCGATCCCGTGCCTGCTTTTCTATGAGGCCACGTATGTTTCGCCAGGACTGGTTCATGCAGATGTGGCTGGGACTGGGAGCCCTCAGCGGCATCATGGACGCGGGAAGCATATGCTACGGCACGTCTTCAGGATGGTAAGATTATTTTAAGATCAGATCGTACGAACTTCAATCTATATCTGTACGACGGCTTGTAAGTACTCCCTCCGTCTCATAATGTAAGATTTTTTTGACTCGAGTGTAGTGTCAAAAACAGAGGGAGTACGTGCATATATTCCCCATTACAAATACACGCGCAATCCCTGAACCTGAACTACCAAGGAGGCTCGCTTGATAGTGGGATTTGATTTTCCATAGAAATTTTGTAGGCTTTAATCCATACCAACTTTTGTAGACAAATCCTTCAAATTTTTTGCTACAGAGACCATCAGGATCGAAAGAATTAGGACCCCACAAAAAAAAGGAGGAATTAGGACACCCAAACTTCTCACTTAGTGCTTTCCTCCAGCTTTTTTTCATAAAATTCATAGCAAGCAGTTAGACCCAATGCATGTTTGATGATTATGTGTCTTGCATTCACTTATTCTCTCTCAGAATCTTGTGGGGGCATTTAAAGATTCATGCGTGCAAAAAAAATCCATGGATGTTTTATGCAAGATTCGGGAAGTCGTTAACTCGTTATGCGTTCCAAATAAGAAACCAGTGTTTTGCAAGAATCTGGAAAAGAAGTCGTTATGACTTCAAGCCTTTTTTCTAGATTCACTTCATTCTAATTTGGAGGAATCTGTTCCATCATCTGGATATGTTATGAACTTAGGAAAAGCGTTCTTGAACTTGTTTCGTGAGATTGCACAAGTTAACTTGACTAGCTGATGGTTTGGCTTTCCCTCAAAGAAAAAAGAAGAGTTGATGGTTTGCCAACCACTAGCACTACTATTATCCTGCAGTTGTTTATGTAACCCTGCCTAAATTTCTGTACCAGGTGCGAACTAAATTCGCTATCTTTTGAGCAGATCTCTCTGTGTGCCGTGGGTATGCGTAAAGGAGAGGTGCAGGCTGCAGCCGATCTCTGAGATTGGATTCTTCCCGTGCGCACTGAAGATTGACGTGATAGAGAGAAGGCCTGGCCAGGCCAGGAGAAGAGAGATGCGATGATGGACAAATAGGGGGGAGAGATGTGAGAAACTGGCATGCTTTCAGATGCCTTTTCACCCTCGCAGGGCCTGCACGGTGTCATGCATGCTGGTGGTCGCTTTCGGTCAGCATAAAGTTGTTCTTTACTGAAGGGAGACAAAGTGGAAGCAAGGGCTCCTGATTACCCCGAGGGTGAACATACAACTGAATAGTTGGAACAAACGATTAACCCAGACTACCCTATCGGTGAAGAATATAGCTGTTGTGAGGAAATTGCAAGAGAAATACATTCACAAACGAGATTAGCCCATGCATTCTATTTCTACATACTATTATCAGCCAAGGAATTATCATCAAGATGCTGAGAGAAACACCTCTTCATGTTAGAGTGAGAACTCTTGTCCTGTTATTTATTGATCAGGCGCGGCGGTGTATTTGCATTGTTACCTTGTTGAAGATGTTGTCTACTTGCTGTTGTGGTGGTCTTTATTGAGTAGTCTTGGCAACCATGATGGTAATCATTGTTTAGGCTGTCTTCAGTCGGGCCTGGCGACGAAGAGGCGAGGACATTTATGCTTCCATGAAGGTGTTCTTGCGGAAGTAGACTTAGAGCATCTCCAGCCGCGCCCCCAACAGGCTCCTCGGGGCGGCTTTTTTCACGCCAACGCCGGAACAAAACCCCAGTCGCACCCCCAAGACGCCAAAATCTGCCGGCTCGGTCAGTGTTTGGGCCCGGTGATCCCAGGCCGAACCTAGCGCACCGGGGGCATTTGGGGGCTCCGGTGGAAGGGAAAAGAGCGTCTGGGCCAACACTGTTAGGCAAAAACGCATCTTTGCACATTCAGATTCCCCCTCCCCCCTGCGCGCACGCCCTCTCGCCGCCTTGCCGATCCCGGCACCGACACCCCCCCAACCGCTAGATAGGGTATTCCCCTGCCGGAAAAGGGGGAGGGTTCCGTCGCGGCATCCTCCACCCCGTTCCTGGGCGAGCTTTCCGGCGCTCCGGCCGCGCAGGGCGGGATACCGGCGGCTGCGCGCCTACCATGCCCGCCAAGTGTTCGGCGTTTTGTCTGCTCGGCGATGGACTCGGATGATCAAGAGGCGCTGCTGGAGGAGGAAGCCGATGCCGGCGCTCACGAGCAATGCAAAGCCGCGGTGAGGTGGCTCGGCGCCGGGCCGACTGAAGGCGAAGCAGAGGCATCGACTGGAAGGCTATTGCTTGCTCTACTTCGACTACTTCGTCGACGCTCCACTGCACGGTGACAAAGTATTTCGACGTCGTTATCGGATGAGCTGAAAGCTCTTCCTCAGGATTGTGAATTCCATCCGGTCAGCTACTTCAAATGCAAGAAGGATTGCACCGGCACACTTGGATTCACCTCACTCCAGAAGTGCACGACAGCTATGAGGATGCTTGCATATGGAGCTCCCGGTGATTCACTCGAAGACTATGGGCGCATCGCCGAGTCCATGACCATTGAGTGTTTCTACAAGTTCTGCATGGCAGTGGTGGCAGTGTTTGGACCGCAATACTTGCGGTCACCCAATGCTGAAGACACTGCCTGGATCCTAGCACAGAATGCAGCAAGACACTACTAGGAAAAAGGCTACTAGTAGCATGGGTAAAATGGCTACTAGTAGCGCGGGTACACGCGCTACTAATATCGTGCTACAGCTAAAAAGTTAGTACTAGCGCGGGTGCACACGCCCTACTACTAAAAAGTTAGTAGTAACACGTGTGCACCCACGCTACTACTAACCTAAAACCCGCGCTACTACTAACCTAACTACTAGTAGCCCTCACTTTTACCCGACGCTACTACTAACAATTTAGGAATTTTAAAAAAATAAAAATTAGATGTAGTATTCATTAATGGTAATACGTCCAGTGCAACGTCACATAACCATCTCAAGATTCCATTTAACATCAGACACACACACACATAACCATCTCAAGATTCCATTTAACATCAGACACACACAACCATCATCGTAAGGTGGGTACCTTCCCTAGTGGTCTACCACCAACCTAAACAGACCACTTCTCTAGATGTATCTACCAAGGCTCGAAGTTTACACGCCGCTGGACACGAATCCTCCCTCCGCCGGATGGTGGCGCCGAGGTCCTCCACCTTGGCGACCTCCGACGTTGCAATCACCTAGACAATCATCTGCGCGATGCAGTCTCCGAGCTTCACGGCGAAGTCCGCCTCCGAGTGGTTGAAGAGCACGATACCCACCGGGTTGTGGTAGTCCGCGTCGATCACCCCTGCGCCCACATCGGGAAAGTAAAAACTTATTAGTTCGCGTCCTCGTTCAAATCCAGTAGGGTATTTTATTTCTTTCTAGCACATGCACATGAATCAATAGTAACAACCAGAGGCTTTTCCATACTGGTTGCACGAGACATGAAGAAGGCCGGGTCCCCTCCTTGTTGAACCCAAGGAAGGCACTGCACCGAGACGTGAAGAAGGCCAGCTCCCCTCCTTATGCAAATAGCTTAGGATCATGAAGTTGTAAAGAAACTGAGTACAGTGAACTCATTGTAATGTATAATAACAAGAAAAAAAAGTGTGAATCCTAAAGAAAAAGATCATTCTATGAGTCAGGTTGACAGTTTTGAGACACAGGAAAGGATAATGTTGGTAACAGTCTTCATTAGCAAGAACAATGGGCCGAGATATTGAAAGTGCGTTATATCGACTAGAG